>NC_091958.1:19961090-19983590 GCF_031021105.1 Erythrolamprus reginae | reverse complement strand
ACTGGGAAGAAGCATTAACTTATCCACTCACTTCAATAGTGTCAATTGATTAATTCATTACATTTTGATCCCATAATTCTTGCAAGAGCTTTGAGTGTTGTTGTTTTGATATAAGGAGGTTTACAGCTGCTCAGTTTACTAACATGCTTACAAGCAGTTTACTTACAAGTGCAAGACATTGTGAGCATGATGATTATAAAACTACATCCACAAGTAATCGGGGGAAAGTTCATGCCAGTCAGCAGAAGGGAGATACTAGAATGCAGAGAAGTTTTCATTTTAATCTCTGAAATTTCAGCACTTTTGCATCTGAACTGGAAACAGGAAAGGCAAATCCAGGAAATGTATTAAATGACGTACCCATTTTTTAAAGAATTCCTTCTGCTCAATCACCTCTGACTCTCAGAGATGGTATAGACCAGGGGTAAGCGAAGTTGGCTCTTCTATGACATGTGGACTTCAACTCCCAGAATCCCTGAGCTGGCATGATTGGCTCAGGAATTCTGGGAGTTGAAGTCCACAAGTCACAGACGAGCCAACTTTGCCTACACTGGGTCTAGACAAGTACCTATTTCCTTACTGAATGCCTCAATACCTTCATCAATGAAAGACCTTCCAATGCAGCATCTTCCCTTGAAAAGTTGGGATGCTTTCAAAACATGTGTCTACTTTGAAAAAAAATCTATGTTGAACTGTATTCCACCGAGACGCAGATGCGCTTAGGTTCCGGTGAGGTTTTTTGCTTCCGCGCATGCCGGAACATGGGCGGACCTGCGTCTTCATGCACAATTTTGCTACCTGCACGGGCTCAGACTCATAATTCTGCTCGAACTCATGGTACTTCCAGAGCCGCAGAGACGAGCCCAATTGTGCGTTCCAGCTAGCAACCCAACCCCTGTGTACAGCACAGGAAATGTTGTGTGACATTTTTGTGTTATGTTTAAGGGTATTTTGTAACAAATTTGAAGTCACAGGATTCGTAGGTTCCAGAGATTGGACCAGGGCTGGGTTCCTCTTGGTTTCTACCAGATCGCCCAAACTGTTAGTGACCCCGCTGGTGACGTAATGTTGGCGTCACGGCTCCAGTTCTGTCTGTGACAGTCCGTGCTTGCCGCTATCTTTTTTCTGAATTTTCGGCCAATTTTCCTGTGTTTGGATGGCTTGTCCTAATTTTGTGCTTTGGGGGAAAAAAACCTCTTGCCCTCCCCCAGGTTAAAATTGACCTTTATTTTTTTGCCCAAAGTACAGCTGATCCTCAACTGTGTTTTGGGTTGAATCCACCTTCTGATCATGCGTGGAAGTGAAATTGCACGAGGGAATGTGCGTGCAGGAGTGGAACAAGCACGTGCCCGCAAAACATCACGATGTGCACCGGTGGCAAAGGTAAGTTTAACCCACTCCTGGTTTGGAGACATTCTATAAGTTAGCTCACCTGACATACCTTGGTTCAAAAATGGATGAACTGTTTTGCCTACTTAAAAGCTACAGGAATGAGGATGTCAGTAGTTTGTAGTTGCGCAACATATTGAAAATTGCTTTTGGCCTCTTCCCCCCGCCCCTTTAAAGCAACTTGCCATTAATTGATTTGTAGAACAGTCACAAATGCAAGGACACACAAAACCTTTAAACACCCTCAAAGAAAAGGCAATTCTCTCCTTTGTATCAGAGAAGCAGAAAAAAAACTTCTCCTGAAACTATGAATCCATCCTCTAAAAAAAGCGGAGCACCAAAAGATTAATGGGCGTATGTCTGTCTAGATCGCTATTGAGTACATTGAGAATGGACCATGTTTCTCATAGGAGCAGCTGCTACATAGTCCCCCAGCATCTCCCAGGAAAATCAAAATTGGAAACCAAAGATATGCAATCTACTTTTATAAGGTGATGTAACAGAATCCTGCAGTCTCGGTGTGCTTATTTCCCCGTCTCTATCTTCGTGAAAACTAGAGACGCACTTTCTCAAATTACATTCATGCCCTGGACTTGGGTTTCTTTTATCTGACTGTCTTGATTGTGGCTCTTCCTCCTGTTCCTCAAGGTTATTCCTTCTTCCCCCTACTAATTTGCAAATAAAGGAAGCAGCCCAGAGATTATTGGCGTCAACAAGAACACTTCAGCTCTAAATGATCTAACACTCCTGTTCTTTTTCCTAGCTTTCAATCCCAAAATGCAACTTGATGACATTCAACAGTTTTGCCAGCCAATTGCAGCACTGCAATCTTGGGTGTTTGTAGAGGTCAGTCCCTGATACATTCTGACCCCTTAAACATGGATTTCATTAGAAGAATAACCATACAGAAAAGGGATAACAGGCTACGCTGTGTATTTACCACTGATTTAATGACTGATTTAACCACTGAAGTTTAATACAGTCAATAAACTTGCGTCAAGAAAAGCCTACCCTACATACATGTCAGCACATATATACATATGTATGAATTCACAAATTATCATATCAAACAAGAGGAAAACTTCCTGTGCACGAAATGCAACCAGGGATTCTACAATTTCGTAAACAACAAAGGGACAAGAACTATCCCACCCTTAATAGGACCTAAAAGACTGTAATGATGAAACCGTTAAAGCCGACCTCTTTAACACATTCTTTGGCTCCATCTTTGTAAACAGCAGCAACTGTTTCCTAGTCGAACCACAAGAAATTACAATGATCTAAAACAAACGGATTTTATAGAAGACAAAGTTGGAAAGACTCTATGCAATCTAAAACCATCTCTATCCATTGGACCAGATGGACTTAAACAAAAAACAAAAAAACTTTCCACTGCCCTAGCAGGACCACTGAACATAATTTTTGATAAAATTTTCAGGACCAACTCTCTACCCAGCCTATGGTCACCAGCCACAGTCATCTCTATCTTCAAAAAAGGAGACCCCAGCCTAGTTGAAAATTACAGACCAATCTCTTTATGTTGCATCACCTGCAAAATCATGGAATCAATCATTAACCTATCCATTACCCTCCACTTAGAGACAAACAACCTACTGTCACACAAATAATTTGGTTTCAGGAAAAAAAAATTATCCTGCAGTCTACACAACTTGACCAGGGCAAAGCAATAGATGCAATTTAAATAGACTTCTGCAAAGCCGAAGTAGATCATTCCAAGGAAGGGGTGGAGAGCATTCCAAGGAGAGACCTAAGTAAGTTCTCTCTGACCCACATGTCCTGGGTGAGGAGCTCCCACCTAGGGGCAAAGAGAGACAGGCGGCCCCCAGTAGAAAGAGGGAATTAATGGGGGCGTCACCCAGAGCTGCCAAAAAAGGCCCATTTGAATTGCCTCCCACAGCTGGACCTGTCCTAATACTGGCGGGGCCTGGTGCTATACTGACCTTGGTATCTGGGGTTAGATGATGGCTGGTCAGTCCTCAAAAGGACATTGGGAGTAGAAGGCTAGCCTGAACCCTCCCTTGAAGGAAAAGGAGGGAAGAATCTTATGGTCCCTAGACTAGGATGTCTCCAAATAAATGCTGGACCTTGAAGGGAGCTGATGCCAGCCATCACTATCAGTTGTGCTGGTAGACAGTCCTTGTTAAGTGTTAAGGAGTGTGCAGAGTAACCCTTGAGTTACCAAGAATGCACAGAGGAAACGGAGGTGTCAGATATCCAGCTGGTAGACCAGAGATACTAGTAACAATTCAGCAAAACAATTCAGATACATTCAGTGTATAATATATTTACTTTGGCAAATATCTTAGTCAAGAACAATCCTAGCCATACAGATTTATAACAATCAATACACATACAAGCCTTACTTACATAAACCATAGATAAACCATCATTAGAATACACAGTTCTTATGACATAGTCACACAGACAAACCAGAACTAGCAAAGAGTAATCAGAGAGAGAGAGATGCTCCTGGCTCCCTCTTATGGCTAACTGCAACACTAACTCTTAAAGCTATAGTGTTATCATTCATTTAAACATACATTGATAGTTTGTTTATATATTAGCAAACCCAACCAGTTATGTACATAGTACTAACAGTCTCATAAAATGGGGCAAAACTAATTTAACGATGGTCTTGTTTAGCAACATAAATTTTGGGCTCCATCATGGTCGTAAGTCAAGGACTATCTGCACAGTCCATCACCAAGCCATATTTTCTTATCAAAGAAGGTGGCGACTGGATGTTGTGCTTCGCAATAGCCTTTTAAAACAATTTTCTTTTCTGCATACAATTGTGGCAGATTTTAAATGACTGTTCAATTAAGGTGTCAACCTTAAACTGATTCATCTTCAGTGCCCTTACTCAGCAATGCCATTCCAATTAAGGAGAATGACTTCTTTGCCAATAATTGTGCGTGGGATTGCAGCCCAAATTTTCTTTTAATAAAATGACAGCCATAATTATTTATTTGAAAACAAATCATACTTTGTTTCCATAAGGGAAGTGAGAGAGGCAGCTCACTCTATATGAAATCCTTTCAAAAGGCCTTGAAATTTTTAAGATGGAAATGTTCAAGCTGCTGCAAAATAGTAATACAGTGATCTCTCGATTATCGCGAGGGTTGCGTTCCAAGACCTCTCGCGATAATCGATTTTTCGCGATATAGTGGAAACACCACCTGCGCATGCGCGGCCTTTTTTCCCATGGCCGCGCATGCACAGATGGTGGAGCCGGTGGCTGGGGAGGTGGATTCGCCGCCCCCACCAGCCCTTCCTGCTCTGGGTCAGAGCCGCGGAAACCTTCGGCTCGCCGAGGCTGCGTCTGACCCCCTTGAAGCAAGGCTCCAAGCTCGCCTGCCGCCGCCGCTACGCCTCCGCCGCCTCAGCCTACCCCTCTACTTCTCCTCGGCGGCGGCCAAGCGGCAGGTTTACAGTAATGGGAGACCAAAGGCGAAAAAAGAAAAGAAAAAAAAATCCCCAAAAGAGAGGGACAAGAGGCAGGCACAAAGCGAGGGCACAAGGGGAGCTGCCCGGCAGAGGTTGCTTTTTTTCTTCTCGTGGGCAAGTGGAGGGGGAGAGAGAGAAGGAAAGAGAGAGAGAGAACCGCGGATGTATTTTTAATTTATTATTTTTTGAAAAATCGCGATATAGCGTTTCGCGAAGATCGAGATCGCGAAAATCGAGGGATCACTGTACCGTGTTTTCCCCGAAAATAAGACACTGTCTTATATTAATTTTTGCTCCAAAAGTTGTGCTACGTCTTATTTTTCGGGGGGTGCCTTATATTTCTCAAATAAGAAAAATTCACAGGCAGAAAAGCTGACACCCCCAAAGAAAGTGTACCGTACGGTACACTGATTACAGTACGGTACCTGTCAGTATGGCACACACACACACACAAACAACAGCACTTATATGGTACAACAGTATACTCCCACTATTGCAGCTTCCGTCCACCAGAGGAACTACAGTCTACACACTGTAGTGGAGACTGTAATGGCGGTGAGACAGCAGCAGACTGTGTCTGCTCTACTGGACGGTACAAAGTGATGGAAGGGGCCGGCAGGGCACACCAAATTATTATGGTACCGCTATGAACAGCTTTGAATGATACCGTATGTTTTTCCACCGTACCGTATGTAAACTTGACTCTGCCTTATTTTCGGGGGGGGGGGGGGGGGTGCCTTTTATTAGCAAATTCTGCAAAACTTCTGACATGCCTTACTTTCGGGGTACATCTTATTTTCGGGGAAACAGGGTATGTTATATACATACATATATACACACAAACACACACACACACATATACATATGTATATGTATATAATTCTGGGGGAAACACCACACACATGTGTGTGTGTATATATAGTGTTTCCCCAAAAATAAGCCCTTCCCCAAAAATAACTCCCCCCCCAAAATATTTAGCCGCACGGGCAGTCTGTCTCTGCCATTTCCTCTGGTTAGGGTTAGGGAGACAGCTGGAAATCAGGTAAGACGGTAAGAGGAGCCCTGTTTTGCTCCACGTGCCTCAAAATAATAAGACCTCCCCAAAAAGAAGGCCAAGCACTTATTTTGAGGTTCAAAAATATATAAAACAGGGTCTTATTTTCAGGAACCCCAGTATGTGTGTCTCTGGCTGTGTCAGTGTGTATGCATATGTTATTCTATTCTATTCTATTCTATTCTATTCCATTCCATTCCTTTCCATTCCATGTAAAATTGCTTAGAGATGGCTGTAAAGCACTGTGAAGCAGTATATAACTCTAAATGCTATTGCTATTGATACATTATTGTATTGTATTGTATTATAATTATAATTATTATATTATATTATTAATAAAAGTGAAAAACACCCACACACTATAATCACCAAATCTCCAGAACTGTAAAGCCTACAAACTTGAAATTTGCCACATGTTCCTCTTGACTTCTAGCTGCTAAGAAAGGATTTTTTAAAATGACCATTAAAGGGGGTCATGCACATGTGTGGGAAGCGGGGGTGATTAGGATGAAAAATTCGTGCACACACACACATACACACACACACAAGTGGATTCCTACCAGTTCTAACAGGTTCTTTACAACCACTAGTAACGTGGCAATGACGCCATGGAGCTGGTTCTGTCTGTGTCTCCGCAGGCACCACCATTTATTTGATTGCTGTGGGCATACACATGAAGCGGGCGTGCAAGGCACAACCCTGAGCGAACCAGCAGCAAAAGGATCCAGAACCCACCCTTGATACCTATCTACCTACCTACCTATCTACATACATGCATACATATATACATACATACATATCGCTTTTTTCTTTCCGTCCTTTGCTATTTTGGAGTTATTAAATCATAGAATTTAGTGCTATACTCCCTGTTTTGTATTTATATAAGGTATTTGATCTTAGCAGCATTTCTAAAGAATCAAAGTATTTATTTTTATTTATTTATTTATTTTTATTTATTTTGCCCAATATACAATAATACACAATGAAGGTTATAGAGGATATAGTAGAGATATGGGAGAGACTATAGGACAGGGGACGGAAGGCACTATAGTGCGCTTATGTACGCCCCTTACTGACCTCTTAGGAATCTGGAGAGGTCAACCGTGGATAGTCTAAGGGTAAAATGTTGGGGGTTAGGGGATGATACTACAGTGTCCGGTAATGAGTTCCACGCTTCGACAACCCGATTACTAAAGTCGTATTTTAAGTCGTCAAGTTTGGAGCGGTTAATATTAAGCTTCAATCTGTTGTGTGCTCTTCTGTTGCAGTATTGTACAACAATAGTACAACAACAGTAGTATTGTTGTTTCCTTTTCTCATTTTTCTAAAAAATATATATTTTAATTAAAAAAAATACAATACAGGAAAGGTATGCAGAAATAAATAGAGATGAAAGAAGAGAAAGAAAGAATAAAAAGAGAATATTTTATTAGATTTATTATATTATATTACGGTATATAATATAATATAATATAATATAATATAACATAATATAATATAATATTACGTTACATATTATATTATTATATTAGAATATATAGTTATATGCCTTTTGCCTTTCTTTCTATTGAGTAGTGATTATCTCATTCTCCCCCACCCCGTCCTCTTTGGACCCTTTATAATCTTCGAATCCAGAAACCATCCATTCACTTCCTTTTCTTATTTTGAAGGGAACTTCAGATCTTAGCTATAGGACTTACTTGTTCCTGTGTTGGCTTTAACTCTCTAATTTAAGTGCGGCGGGGAGAGAATAGTCCTTCCATCCACTCTATAAAAATCTAGATCAATTTGGTAACTTGCTTCTTGAATACTCTGCCTGTGTGCGCGCAAAGAAATAATTTAAACTCCTAGTTAATTTGAGTATTGAGCTGAAATTCCGCAGCTGCTTTCTGCCAGTCTGGAGAAGGAAATTAATTTCAGGGACCGAGCTGAATGGAGTGCTTCTCTGTCAGGCAATTACTCATCGTCTTTTGCTACTCAGGAGCTATCAATGGGCTAATCCATACATAAACTTCTGCATTTTCCTCGTCAATCGGACCGGTCATTTAACTGACCAAGCTACCCATATCCTATCCCAAAGATGGGCAGTTTAAGGAATGAATGACCTCAAACATATTATTTCAAATCTAGCTTTCCCTTTCTTCCTGTTAATTATGAAAATAATCAATGAACCTGATTAACATTTTTTTCTCCATTCGACTAAGGTTGCTGTTGTTTAAATAACAGGGAGGGAGGGAAGTGAGGGAGGGAAGAGAGAGGGAGGGATGGATGGATGGAGGGAGGGAGGGAGGGAGAGAGGGAGGAAGGAAGGAAGGAAGGAAGGAAGGAAGGAAGGAAGGAAGGAAGGAAGGAAGTTAATGTAAGGATACAAATACAAAGCTAAATTTAGGCAATAACAATAGCAATAGCATTTAGATTTATATACGCTTCATAGCGTATACGGTTCACAATTTTTTAAATTGTTTTTTAACTATTAGATTTGTATATTGTGTATTGTCCTGTTGTGAGCCGCTCTGAGTCCTCGGAGAGGGACAGAATACAAATCTAATTAATAATAATAATAATAATAATAATAATAATAATAATAATAATAATAAATTATTGTTATTGTTATGATTATTATTACTATGCTTTTACAGCCTTCTCTAAGCGGTTTACAGAATCAACCTATTGTCCCCAACAATCTGGGTCCTCATTTTACCCACTTTGGAAGGATGGAAGGCTGAGTCAACCTTGAGTAGCTTGAAGTAGCTTGCAGTGCTGCATTCTAACCACGATGCCACCCGGCTCTTAACCTTTAAATGGTGTATCCTTCTATACTATTAATTAAAAAATAGTTTTCCAATGTTTGCAGACCTATTTATTCCCTCACGTGCATGCATTTTTCTATGTATTCTCTGTTGTCTCACTTTCATAGTTTGTCTGAATTGTTTAGCAGCATTCCACATGTGTAATTAAAATTTTAGACTGACACTTGACAGTTCATTTGCACAATAACAAACAAGGAGCATGTGAAATTTACAATGAAACCCACAAGTACTGTACACCTTCCTACGGTAACTAAAGGCACACTCAAACCACTTGTTCCAGTCCCTGTTTGTGTCAGCCTGAGTAAAAATAGAAGCTATTTTGCCGAACTTCTACAGTTTGAGGGAGAAGCGTACTTTGTCAGAGTACCGCCATTTTTTTTCTCCCCTTGATCTCCGAGAAGTCTTCAACTGGGCTGTGTGTTTCTCTTAGCCCTTTGGAGTACAGTATATAAAAAAAACCTTGCCCCACACCCCTTCCCCAGATCCTTCTGAATGACAGTGTTAATTGCCATTGACTGTAACAGAATATGAATAGCGCAGCTATTTGACACCACGTTAATGGTTCTGACTTCTCCGGGCAGGATGGGGAATGTTAAGCTGGAAGGGGGAAAGCGAGAAGATAAGAACCCTGGCGATTCTCTTGGAGAAGATTAAAATGTCAGTGTCTCTCAAGATATAGTTGTGTGGGTTGCCATTGGTATGAAGGTTTGCTAAAACGGAAAGGGATGGTGGATTTTTTTTTTTCCAACTGCAGAAACCCTGTTAAAAAAAAGAGTACTGTACTGTGCTTTAGTTATTTTAAAGTTTTTAATCTGTTAAGTTTTGCAGTTTTAATATGGTTTTACATGTTGCTTTGACTTTTTGATTGGGAGCTGCCCAGAGTTGGTTGGGAGATGAGGAGCTATAAATGCTTTAAATTAAAAATAAATAAATTAATTAAATAACTTATCAGCAAAGACTTCAGGAACTCAATCTGCATAGTCTGAAGCAGCGTTTCCCAACCGGTGTGCCGCGGCACACTAGTGTGCCGCGAGACATGGCCAGGTGTGCCGCAAGCTCCTAGGGAAGCTCCAGCTGGGCGGGGCACTGCCGGCATAGATCCCTGTAAGCTGCACAGTGAGCTGGAGCACGGGCAAATTCCAAGCATGGCGCACCCTTTTTCAAGCTAGCGCACAGTAGCCCACCTTCCCCGCCCAACAGCTGATCTGCCCCTCCCAAGCTGTGGGCGGGGGAGAAACCCCCGGCTTCTCCGGCTCTAGTAGGCTGCAGTCGCGTGCGCCTACCTCCCCTGCGACCTCAGAAGAGAAGAAGGCAAAACATGGCCTCCTTCCCTGCCAAGCATCAAGGCCACAGAGGAGGCACGGAAACTTTTACAAACATTGGAGCCCGGCTTGGCTCCTACCGCGGAGGTGGCTGCAGCTGCGGCGGAGCCTGCGACTTCTCCTATTCCTCCTCCTCCTCCGGCCGCCGTCCTGAGCTCCTTGTCTGAGCAGTCCCATCGCCTGTGTCCCGGCGCCCCTGCCTGAGTGTCGTCCTGGGCGGGAGAGAAGCGCGGGGGTGGGAAAGGAGGAGAGCCCCTCAGCGCTTCCCCTCCGCCAAGCTGCCTGCTTTTCCTCGTGCCTCGTTGCTACCTCCTGCCTTTTTCCAGGGGCCTTTGGAAGGCACCCAGGGAAGGGGGGGATTGGGGGTGGCTGCAGCAGCTTCTCGTCCTCCTCATCCGGCTGCTAACGCCCGCCCGGCCCCTCTTGCAGTCCTTTCACTGAGCGCTTTTGTCCCAGGCTGTCAGCAGGCGTTCTTCTCACAGCTGAGGCAGGATTTGGAATGTCGGGTGTGTGTGCGTGCGGGCTCCGCATCCCCCTGCCACCCGGAACATTTAAAATAAGAAAAACCTTCACCGGCCTCCGCAGAGAAGAAAGGGAGAGAGAGAGAGAGCAACAGACAGAGCAAGATAGAGAGAAAGTGAGAAAGAGAGAGGGGGGAGAGAGAGAGAGAGGGAAGAGCTAACAAGAGAGAGAGAAAGAGAGACAGAGAGAGAGAAGGAAAGAGAGCTAGCAAGAGAGAGAAAGAGAGACAGAGAAAGAGAGAGAAAGAAAGAGCTAGCAAGAGAGAGAGAAAGAGAGACTGAGAGAAAGAGATAGCAAGAGAGACAGAGAAAGAGAGAGAAAGAGAGAGAATGAAAGAGAGATAGCAAGAGAGGCAGAGAGAGAGAAAGACATATAGGGAGGGAAGGAGGGAGAGAGAAAGAGCAAAAAAGAGAGGAAGAAAGAAAGAGGGATGGAGAGAGAGAAAGAAGGGAAGGAAGAGAGAGAAAGAGTGAAGGAGAAATAAAGCGAAATGGAGGAAGATTTTTTTTGTCAAAACTTTTCTTTAGCCGCCCCTCTCCCCCCACCCCCACCCCCGTTCAGTGTTCCCCAGGATTTTGAAAATATGAATAATGTGCCGCGGCTCAAAAAAGGTTGGGAAACACTGGTCTGAAGGACAGAAGGGAAAGGGGTGACATGATTGAAATATTTAAATATGTTAAAGGGTTAAATAAGGTTCAAGAGGGAAGTGTTTTAATAGGAAAGTGAATATTATTATATTATTATTATTATTATTATTATTATTATTATTATTATTATTGGAACATAAGAACAAGGGGGCACAATTTGAGGTTAGTTGGGGGAAAGATCAGAAGCAACGTGAGGAAATATTACATTACTGAAAGAGTAGTAGATGCTTGGAACAAACTTCCAGCACACGTGGTTGGTAAATCCAAAGTAACTGAATTTAAACCTGCCTGGAATAAACATATATCCATCCTAAGATAAAATACAGAAAATAGTATAAGGGCAGACTAGATGGACCATGAGGTCTTTTTCTGCTGTCAATCTTCTATGTTTCTATGAATAAGATTTATGTCCCTCCAAACTCCATTCCTGTGCGTGAGGATTTGGAGCTTAGACTCCACTCGACCCTCTGTGCAAATGTCCTTACACATCTGGCCAACCAGATGAGACATACTGAGCATAAAGCCCCTCCGGGTGTTTATTAATCTTGCATTATTTTTAGGCCATGTAATGAGTCCATCGAGTGTGTAGCTTAAAATAGCATCTCCAAGGACAAGAGGAATCCTCATGTCATTTGGGATGTGGGAAGTTTGCCATTTCAAGGGCTGTGCAGATCATTCCAGATCTACGTGAAACCACACAGAATTCTGCAATTCTGCAACCTTTGAACATCTGATAGCAATTGTTTTCACGTTTAATGAGAAATAAAGCATACCAGAATTGTGATGCCAAGGAAACAGGCTTCTTCACTGGATTTATGTTGCAAGTAACTATAGAGTGGCTTGGCGTAATATAAGTAAGTTTTCACCTGTACCTTTCTGCATTTATATACTGTAATTGCAAGATTGAAAGAGTCGAACTGAAATCACGTTGCACATATACTAGAAGTTCTCAGACAGTTTCCAATTCTTTTCTGATTCAATTCAAACTGTTAGTTTTACATTTTGAGGAGTTAAGTAATTCATGGCTATCTGTGGAAAGTGCAGAACTGGTACATCAAGCAGCTAAAGGTTTTCCCGGGGTCTCCTCCTACTACATCCCCTAACTGTGGACCACCTCTCTTAGAAACTTCAATTGGTCAAACTCTGTTTTAGGAAACAGCATCAAAATACATTGTGGCCTTTTAAATGTAAGAAAAAAAGATTATTTTGCATTATGATTGTAATATCTCTATTGCATTAATTCTGATTTTTAATTGCCTGATAATTTGCTTACAAGTATCTCAAGTCTATAATTTAATTTATAAGGGAAGATAAGACATCACAGTTTCAGAAAAATATTTCAAACTATGTGTAATATATTAAACATGACATCCCGCAGTAGAATCCTTCAAACTCCTTACAGTAACTAACATGTATTATTTGTTGTGAGCCGTTCCTAGTCCTCAGAGAGGGGCGGCATACAAATCTAATAAATTATTACTATTATACATACATACCTTACACTATAACATACATGCATAGCTTACAACAGTTCCTTGCTGTCATAGCTACCAAACATATTCAAAAATATGTTGGGAAGTCTTGTACTTATCTCTTGTAATTTCATAATCACAAACACAGAAAACTATTTTTTTAAAATCGTACAAGTAAGTCTGACTCCATGAACATTCCTATGAATCAAACAATAGAACAACAGACATGGTAAGCAGGATATTCCTGTACAAATATAATTTGGAATATAGGTGCACTAGAAGTGAATTTTGGTGATCATTTACTTTACTATTTTTTTTTTAAAGAAACCACAAAATGTGACAATTTTCACAATTACCTCTGTTTCCAGGAATAATTTTGGGCTGTATTTAGGGATGAAATTCAGCAGGTTTGGACAGGTTCTATAGAACCAGTGGCATCGGTTATGCACAGTTTGAAGAACCAGTAAATCGCACCACTGACTAGTCCCACCCCGCCCTTCTCACTCACTCCTTTGTTGGCTCATACACACAACCATGGTCACCTGCTATTTTATCATAGGTCCCATCTACAACAGGGGTCCCCAAACTTGGCAACTTTAAGACTTATGAACTTCAACTCCCAGAATTCTTCAATCGGCTGGAGAATTCTGGGAGTTGAAGTCCACAAGTCTTAAAGCTGCCAAATTTGAAGACCTCTGATCTACAATCACGTTTTATGAAGGGCTGAGATTTTCCAAAGCTGCTACTTTCTAAGAAGCCTACCCATTTACTTTCCAAATGCAAATGATTCACAGCCACTCAAGATCACCTACATACAGTGAAGGGCTACCAAAATTTTTACTACCACACTGTGGGTGTGGCTTATGCAGGATGCTCTGCATTTTCCCTCCAACTTCTTTCAGTGAAAATTGGGTGCTCTGGGATGGAGCTCATTTTTGCTACCCCGCTGCGTCCCGTCCTGTCCCCCTCCGTCGGGGCAGCAGCCCACCCCTGCCTACATACTATAGTCAATTTGAAACCCAAAATATTAAATCCAGCAACTTCACAGATTCAGAGAGTGGCATAAAGACACTTCAGAGCTAGTTTATAATGGCTTTGTGACTTAACAATTCTCAAGGGACTAAGGAGTCAAGCTCCTAATAATAGGCTTCCCTGGTCAACACAGATGCTATTTTCCTGTGAAGCCCCTTGGTTATAAGAATTCTATAGCAGATAGTTCAGAGCATGTCCTTGAATATATCCCTCAGGAGGCCTATGTTCAAAATCCACTCTAGCGGAAAACATAATAGACCCAAGTCTACATTTTGATGCACTTGGACGACAGCAGTGTTTGCTAGCTTTTTCTTTCTTCCTTCCCTTCCCTTCCCCTCCCCTCTTCATCTTGTTAGATGCCAAGTTTTCTTTGAGAATCACAAAAAGAAGGATCAAGGAAATGGTCTTTGCAAGATCATCTGTCCAGCATCTCACAGTGTGGAAGACAAAAAAAAAAAATCTGAATATAGACTGAAAAATGTAAGCTGGAACCAAGCTTTCTTGCCTTCCATAAAACTACATAAAATTTGTCGACTACGCAGCACAAAACTGCCTCCAAACTGCAGAGGACATGCTGGTTTTTTGTTTTTTTGTTTTAAGATTAAATCATCTTCTAAGCTGTACTGTCTGTAAGTGAAATACGAGGGACGCCCAGAAAGTAATTCACCACATTTTTTTTCTTGACCTACAGTAATGGTACAAATGCAAAACTTTAGATATACATTATTTGAATTGTCAGGAGTGCGTGTGTTTCTTTAGACAGATAGCATAGCTGCAGCAGTGTTTCGAAATGGCACCTGTAAGTGATGTACGTTACAAGCAGCGTGTCGTCATTGAATTCTCACTTCAGAGAAAGAAACTGTTGGGAACATTCACAAACGTTTGTGTACAGTTTATGGAGAATCTGCAGTCGACAGAAGTACGGTTAGTCACTGGGCACAGAGGGTGAGGCCATTAGAGATGATTCGCACAGTGCAGAAATGGCTTTGTGACCAGAACAAGGAGTGGTACCGACAAGGCGTATGCACCTTTGTATCTCGCTGGGGGAAGGCCATAGAACGGGATGGAAATTACATAGAAAAATAGGGAGAGTAAAAGAAACATCATTCTTTCTTGTGTGTAAGTTTCATTGTGTTCAATAAATAATTGTTGAAGAAAAATGTGGTCCATTATTTTCTGGGCAACCCTCATAAAACAGAGCCTTGTTAAAAAAGTATATTTTATATACTTACTATGTACTGCAGTGAAAATAAGTATTACAAATAGTAGAAACATGTAACACGTAAACGAAAGGTTTCACAGGGATGAGTGATGTGTTAGTGACACTGGGAGGTCAGATTTTTACACAACCATTCTAATACGTATTCAGATTCACCTTCAAAGTTATTCACACAGATTGTTAAGGGCATTGGCTCTATTTAATATTAATAACAGATGTTTACACTGGATTTGGCAGTTTTGTCCACCTATCAAATAGGTGGATAGGCAGATGTTATTCTCTGGAGGTGTCTAATCTGTTCTAAGCAAAGTTGCCTTTGGGGATTTTGTCAATGTTGATGTTGTCATGTGGTGCTTCAAATGCTTTGGGATTTCACCCAAAGCGCCTATCACTCTTTATATTTTGTTTTGCCCCCGTCTTTCTACTTCTATTTGTAGTTCTTTGTATTTTGTGGTTTTTCTCCAGTTCTTTTCTGCTGTTTTTAAGTACTGCAATGTCTACTATCCAGACTTCCTTTCTTACCAACAATTGTTAGGTCTGGGATGCGGTGTGGCATGTACTGCCTGAATTCTAAACTTCTAGAGTGCTTTAGCTTCTTCATTTTATATATATATTAAATAAGGTTCAGGAGGAAAGTGTTTTTAATAGGAAAGTGAACACAAGAACAAGGGGACACAATCTGAAGTTAGTTGGAGGAAAGATCAAAAGCAACATGAGAAAATTTTATTTTACTGAAAGAGTAGTAGATCCTTGGAACAAACTCCCAGCAGACGTGGTAGATAAATCCACAGTAACTGAATTTAAACATGCCTGGGATAAACATAGATCCATTGTAAGATAAAATACAGGAAATAGTATAAGGGAAGACTAGATGGACCATGAGGTCTTTTTCTGCCGTCAGTATTCTATGTTTCTATGTTTCTATATATAAATTAATTATATGACTTTGTCTATTTTGTGGTTCCACAAGTTCTTGCCTGCAAGCTAGTGTGTCAATCCAAGAAACTGGCCCAAAGTTCCCCTTTTATAGTTCAAAGAAGTTTTGAATCCTGTTAGAAGAAGGGGTCTACCTAGCTTTTCCTTTAACAATTCTGATTCTTCACCCATGACTCTAGGCCAGTGCTGGCAAACCTTTTTTGGTTCATGTGCCAAAAGGATGTGTGTGTGTGCACGCTAACGAACACGCACATGCGCATACTCATCCCCTTCCCCCAAGCATGTGCCTCTCCCCGCACTGCCCCCTGCGTAACCCCTCCTGCGCATGTGCTCAGACCTGGTGAAAACATCGGCCCAGTGGGCAAATGGGAAGTTCGGAATAATGGACTTCCGGTTTCCCTGTTGCTCTGAAGCCTACTGAAGCCCCAGAGAGTGAAAAGCAGCAAAGTGGGCAAACCAGAAGTCCATTTTTCTGAATTTCCGATTTGCCCACTGGGCCGTTTTTTGCACTCCAGGGCTTCAGGAAGCTTCCCTGAAGCCTCCAGAGGGCGAAACAGCCTTCCCAAAGGCCAAAAGCTGGCCAGAGCATGCATGTTTGCTGGAGCTGACATAGGGCAAAGCCTCACATGCCCTCCAATATGACTCCACGTGTCACTTGTGGCACACGTGCCATAGGTTCGCCATCTATGCAGTCTATGTGGAAGAACAATCTTGATTCTCCTTCTTCCATATGTAAGTTGCTGAATTTTAACTTGTTAGAAGATTCATGACTGGGAGAGCCATGGTAAGCCATGACAAGCCATGACAAGTCCTGAGTCTTCGGAGAAGGGCGGCATACAAATCTAATCAATCAACCAACCAATCAACCAACCAACCAATCAATCAACCAACCAACCAATCAATCAATCAATCAATAAAACAACAACAACAAAACAACAATAACAATAATAATAACAATTATAACAAGGTCAGCCAATGAATAGGCATAGCAACTAAATCAGCCAATGAGAGTTAAACACATCTGAGTCTGTGCAGAGAATCAAAACTGAAACTTAAGCTAGAAGGCTGGGCGTGGCTCAGCCCACTCTGTACTCTGTCTGCTCTGAACTCTGAACTAGTAAGTGCTGCTACATTAAAAAAGAACTCTGCTACTGGTATTGTAAATACCCATCTATTATTATGTATCTAAAGAAGTTAATGAATCCAGCTGATTCATTCTGACATTCATTTTCACAGCAAATATGCATAATTGCACAATCAAGCATCAGAAGAATATAAAAGCATTACTTTGAAGGAACTACATAAATCTTTTGTCAAAATTTTCTTGGATAGCATGAGAAATATAAGCAAACAGGAGGGGGGGAAAACCCAGTACTGAAAATAAATTTCAGAAGAGTAAAGTAGGTTTGGAACGTTCAAAGTGGAATTAAAAATGTAAATAAAATGAATTGATTTTGTTAACAATGTCCACGTCTGTTATTTTGATTAATTCGCTGCATTCAGAGTCCAGGAAAACTATACTGTTCTGATTTATCAGGCAAGTAACAGGGGTAGGAAAACAAAATATATACAGTTGGATATACAATAATCTCCCTGATAAGCATTCCAAATTTTACAATACATTAAAAATAAATATCTGCCTTTTCAAAAACGATTACAGTTGTATTTAGTCCTGAGATCTGGAAAAGACATTTACATTGATTACAAATATTTTAGCAAAGACCTAACCAGCAATCTTGCTTCTGTAACAACATTTGTTTTCTATATTTGTAAATATATAAAATTTAATGAGATAGAATCCCCATCCCATAAATGTATTAGTGAAGACATGGAACAGAACTTTGTGTGTCTTTGTGCCGAGACTCCATTTCAATTGATGGCCTCTTTTATGAGAAATCTCTAAAAAGAATAACAATTGTGCTGATGCTCAACAGAAAAGCACATGTTTTATATGCGGAACATTATAGGTTCAATCTGTGTTCTCTGCAAGTAATGCTGGGAAATGCCCTTGCTGGGAATTATAAAGAAGCATTGACAATCAGTTGTGGATTTGGCATTCACCATGCTAAGACGCTGTTGGTTGAACAAACTATAATTTCACAATGTGTCCAGGGATGGGTTCTAACTTACCTAAACACTGGTTTGCTTCCTTCTGCGCTGTGTGGCCATGGGGGGGGGGGGGCTTGTGCAGTAACGAAAACTCAGCTCCTGTGCATGCGCAGAGGTGAAAAGCAGCAAAAAAATATCCAAAAAAAGAGATGGCGGTTGGAAAGTGGCGAAATCTTGGCATCTGCGCATGTGCAAAAGCAAAAAAATAGCCTTCCCCAAAACAAACAAACACCCCCCCCCCCGCAAAAGATGGTGGTGGCCATGGACCAGCACCAACAGAACCGGCTCTGTGATGTCACCACCAGTTTACTACCGGTTCTATAGAACCAGTTAGAACCAGCAAGAAGCCACCTCTGATTGTGTTGCTGTAAACCATGGCTGACACACCACCATATTTCCATTTCTTCTCAAGTTCATCAAGCCCCTTGGAAAGATTGTGCAAATTCTCACAAAACCAACCTAACCCATTTGTTTCTGGGTCCATTTATTTATTTATTTATTTATTATTTTTTATTTAGATTTGTATGCCGCCCCTCTCCGCGGACTCGGGGCGGCTCACAGCACGACACAATTCATAACAAATCCAAATATAATTTAAAATATTTAAAAAAGAACCACATTTTGTTAACAAACACACACACAAACATACCATCCATAAATTGTACATGCCCGGGGGAGGTGTTTCAGTTTCCCCATGCCTGACGACAAGGTGGGTTTTAAGGAGTTTACGGAAGGCAGGGAGAGTAGGGGCAGTTCTAATCTCTGGGGGGAGTTGGTTCCAGAGAGTCGGGGCCGCCACAGAGAAGGCTCTTCCCCTGGGGCCCGCCAACCGACATTGTTTAGTTGACGGGACCCGGAGAAGGCCCACTCTGTGGGACCTAATCGGTCGCTGGGATTCGTGCGGCAGAAGGCGGTCTCGGAGATATTCTGGTCCAGTGCCATGAAGGGCTTTAAAGGTCATAACCAACACTTTGAATTGTGACCGGAAATTGATCGGCAGCCAATGCAGACTGCGGAGTGATGGTGAAACATGGGCATACCTAGGAAAGCCCATGACCGCTCTCGCAGCTGCATTCTGCATGATCTGAAGTTTCCAAACACTTTTCAAAGGTAGCCTCATGTAGAGAGCATTACAGTAGTCGAACCTCAAGGTGATGAGGGCATGAGTGACTGTGAGCAATGAGTCCCGGTCCAGATAGGGCTGCAACTGGTGCACCAGGCGAACCTGGGCAAACGCCCCCCTCGCCACAGCTGAAAGATGGTTCTCCAATGTGAGCTGTGGATTGAGGAGGACGCCCAAGTTGCGAACCCTCTCCGAGGAGGTCAATGATTTCCCCCCCAGGGTAATGGACGGACAGATGGGATTGTCCTTGGGAGGCAAAACCCACAGCCACTCCGTCTTATCCGGGTTGAGTTTGAGTCTGTGGACACCCATCCAGGCCCCAACAGCCTCCAGACACCGGCACATCACTTCCACTGCTTCGTTGACTGGACATGGGGTGGAGATGTAAAACTGGGTATCATCAGCGTACTGATGATACCTCACCCCATGCCCTTGGATGATCTCACCCAGCGGTTTCATGTAGATATTAAATAGCAGGGGGGAGAGGACCGACCCCTGAGGCACCCCACAAGGGAGAGACCTCGGAGTCGACCTCTGACGCCCCACTAACACCGACTGCAACCGACCGGAGAGGTAGGAGCAGAACCACTGGAGAACAGTGCCTCCCACCCCAACCCCTCCAGGCGGTGCAGAAGGATACCATGGTCGATGGTATTGAAAGCCGCTGAGAGGTCAAGAAGCACCAGGACAGAGGATAAACCCCTGTCCCGGGCCTGCCAGAGATCATCCATCAACGCGACAAAAGCAATTTCCCTGCTGTAACCAGGCCTGAAACCCGACTGCTGGGGACCTAGATAATCGGCTTCTTCCAAGGACCGTTGGAGCTGGAGTGCCACCACCTTCTCAACAACCTTCCCCATAAAGGGAAGGTTGGAGACTGGACGATAGTTATTAAGTACGGCTGGGTCCAGGGAAGGGTTCTTGAGGAGGGGGCGCACGAGCGCCTCTTTATAGAGTGTTGGAAAAACTCCCCTCCCCAAGGAAGCGTTGGTAATCTCCTGGACCCAGCTCCGTGTCACCTCCCTGCTGGCCAAGACCAGCCAGGAGGGACACGGATCCAGTAAACGGATCCGTTGAACCATGGAGCTCTACGGGGTCTAGCGCCACGGAGAGGTCACAAAGGCGCAATCCAGTCAAGAGCCTCCGCTGCAGCCATGTTCCAGGCCTCCGCAAGAGACTCCGCCGAACTGTGGACGAGTGCCTCTGGAATAACCCCAAGCGCCGTCTGAAAGCCCTCTGGGTCCATCAGGCGTCTGGGGCGGAACATCTTAATTGGTTCCGCCTCCCTGCAGGGAAGGATTGGAGCCAGGAAGTCAAGCCGTAGTAGGAAATGGTCTGACCATGACAAAGGCAATGCTTCTAAGCCCCTTAGTCTCAGACCATTACTCAATTGCTTGGAAAGGAATACCATGTCAGGTGTGTGCCCTCCCTCGTGAGTCGGACCCTGTACTACTTGAGTCAGGTCCATGGCTGTCATGGTGGCCATGAACTCCTGTGCCAACCCAGAGGTTTCGCCGAGCGACGGCAGGTTGAAGTCCCCCAGGACAATAAGTCCGGGGAACTCCACCGCCAGCCCGGCTACCTCCTCGAGCAGCACAGGCAGGGCTTTTGACACGCAGCTGGGAGGCAGGTACGTGAGAAACAAGCCCACCTGAACCCCTAAGTCCAACTTCACAAGGAGGGACTCGCAACCCGCAATCTCCGGAGCAACGAGCCTACGCAGGCAAAGGCTCTCCCTGGCTATAGTAGCCACTCATCCCCCCCTTCCCTGGGGTCGAGGTTGATGCCATATCTGAAACCCAGCTGGGCAGATTTCCAAGAGAGAAACTCCTCCCTCCAGGCCCAGCCAGGTTTCAGTTACACATGCCAGGTCGGCCTCCTCATCCAGGATTAAATAAATACGAAGATCTAAAAATCGAGCTGCAACAACTCTGGCATAAGCCAGTGAAAATGGTCCCAGTGGTACTTGGCACGCTGGGCGCAGTGCCAAAGGATCTCAGCGGACATTTGAAAATGGAATTGACAAAATCTCCATCTGTCAATTGCAAAAGGCCGCTTTACTGGGATCGGCAAACATAATTCGCTGCTACATCACGCAGTCTTAGGTGCTTGGGAAGTGCCCGACTGGTGATGAAATACGAAATCCAGCATAGTGATCTTGTTTGTTGTGTTGTATTGAAATAATAATAATAATAACAATAATAATAATAATAATAATAATAATAATAATAAATAATTAGATTTGTATGCCGCCCCTCTCCGAAGACTCCTTTTGCTTGCTTGCTTCCTGCTTTTTTTGTTACTTTTAAGTCAATTATATTGTTGATAATTATCATTTTACTATTTTAATGCTTTCATCTCATTGCTTTTATTTGGTTTTAAGCCAACTTTTTGGTTTTAGGCAAGATGGATGATGTATGAATATTATAAATGTAATAAACAAGTAAATAAATTATGGCTCAGGGCAATTAATACCCCCCCTTGTCAAATTTGAACTGTGTTGCGGTTACAAGCAGCCCTCGACTTACAACATTTCATTTAGTGACCAAAGCTACAACGTCACTGAGACAAATGACAGACGAGCATTTTTCACACTTACCACCATTGCAGCATTCCCATGATCAAATTTCAGAAAACTGACTAATGTTTATGACGTTTGCAATTGTCCATCAATCACATTTTAAGACCTTCTGACAAGCAATGTGGAAACCAGGATTCACTTAACAACTGTATTATCAACTTACCAACTGCAGTGATTCACTTAACAACCTCGGAACCAAGGAAAGTCTTAAATTTTGTTTGTTTGTTTGTTTGTTTGTACTTGTGTGCCGCCACTCTCTGAGGATTCAGGGAGGCTTACAATATATAAAGGTACAAAGCATAAAACCACATTCAAATACAAAGTCCAATATTAACTTATTTAAAATCCCAACTAATCTAAAACCCATTTAAAACCATACATACAAAATGGGGCTAGGCTCATTTAACCAGTTTCCCCACACACACACTTAGCGACAGAAACGTTGGGCTCAAATGTGGTGGGTGAGTTGAAAACTGTGAAATGACCAGCACATTTCTCATTTTCCAAACGGAATCTTAAAAAATGCAAGAATCGTGAAAGAAATCCCTTGCTTCTTGCAGAGCAGCGAAAGAACAATCAGAAACAAACTTTGCAAGTGGAAAGCAACAGAAATATATATATATATATATAGATGACACTTTTGTAATTTGGCCACATGGAAAAGAAAAACTGGACAATTTCCTCACACATCTCAATAGCCTACGCCCCAAAATACAATTCACTATGGAAACAGAAGCCAATGATCAACTTCCCTTTCTGGATGTCCTAATCTATAAAAAACCCAATGGCACCCTAGGACACACCATCTACCAAAAG
>NC_091958.1:19881090-19956090 GCF_031021105.1 Erythrolamprus reginae | reverse complement strand
GGTGTGCCGCGAAGAAGGAAGCTCAGGTTCCGGTCTCGCAACTTTTTGCTGAGAGAGAAAGAGAGAGTGAGAGAGAGAGAGAGAGAGTGAGAAAGAAGGAAAGCAAGAGAGAAAGAGAGAGAGAAAGAAAAGAGAGAGAGAAAGCAAGAGAGAGAGAGAAAAGGAAAGGAAGGGAGAGAGAGAGAAATGAGCAAAAAGGGGAGGAAAAAAGAGAAATGAGAAAATGATTGAGACGGAGAATGAGAGGAAAGAGAAAGAAACAAAAGAGAGAGAGAAGTGACTCTTGATTTAAAGCATATGATAAAGAGCACCCAAAGAATAAGACTGAGAAAAAACCCAGCCCTCACCTGTTTTTGGAAATGGTTCAAGTGTATACACACACACTCACACACACACACAAGAGGGGGGGAGACAGGGATGGAAAAAGAGAGGAGAGTGTCTTAGGGTTTCATTTTGTGTCATTTTGGTTGGTGGTGTGCCCCAGGATTTTGTAAATGTAAAAAATGTGGCGCGGCTCAAAAAAGGTTGAAAATCACTGCTCTAATGGGAAAGAAGTTATGGCAAGCAGTTATGGGTGGCTAATTTGCACCTGGTCTAATAGAACCCATTTTTTTAATGGAGGGACGGAAGGGTAGATGGACTGAAAGATAGATAGATAAATGATAATAAGTTTTAATAAAACAATCACAAACTGGAAAAAAAAGTGTTATTCTTGGTTATTTGAAAATATTTATTTATTTATTTATTTATTTGTTTGTTTGTTTGTCTGTTTATTTATTTATTTATTAGATTTGTATGCCGCCCCTTTCCGTGGACTTCTAATGTAGAAACCAACGGCTATGGAAATATTACACACTTATGACATTGTGACTAACCTCTGGGGAATGTACAAAATGGTAACGTCTTATGTATTTGGCTAAAAGGACTAGTAAAAAAAATCATTGTCCCGTGGGAGGTTAACTCTCTATAGAAGAGGAAAATGACAAGGGGTAGATAATCTTTCTCCCTCTCCCTTCTCTCTCTCTCCCTTCCTTCCTCCTTTCCTCCCCCTCTCTGGATGAGTGGATGTAGGCATCCAAAATAGATATTTACAAATAAAATTTTGTGATTTATTTATGTATTTATTTTTCCAATTTATATAACAGGCGTTGACTAGGTATGATACAATTTTCAGATATTTGGATAACTGTAGCCAAATGGTGATTTTCATCGTATCACCTTAACTTGGGATGGCTTAGAACATTTGCTGAATTTATAATTATTTTTTAAATCACAAATCAGATGGTACTAACAATATTGGACATTAAAAGCACAGAAAATAACCATTTACATATGGAATTAAAAGATGGTGTATAATCTTAGACAGCAAACTAAATTTCTTGAGAAAAATATCCTGAAATATATTTGAGATAGATATTGAAAATGCTTATACTACTGTAGATAGATAAATGGATATTGGCTATAAAATAAGTACCAAATGTTTCGCTTTTAGCTTGATCAGAACAACTTCTGGAAAGCAACTTATATAAGCTAGTGTAGACTGCATTTATGTGATTCGGTAGTTTTATCCTCCCCAACTATCCATAACCCTTTCACTATCAGCTTTAGCACTGTTGTGTCCTAAGACTATTTCATTTAAAATGTGCAGAGCTTTTCTCACAGATAAATATATACCCAATTGATATATACTGCTCAAAAAAAATAAGGGGAACACTCAAATAACGCATCCTAGATCTGAATGAATGAAATATTTTCATTAAATACTTTGTTCTGTACAAAGTTGAATGTGCACAACAGCATGTGAAGTTGATTGTCAATCAGTGTTGCTTCCTAAGTGGACAGTTTGATTTCACAGAAGTTTGATTTACTTGATGTTATATTGTGTTGTTTAAGTGTTCCCTTTATTTTTTTGAGCAGTGTATATACCCAATTGATATACAGTGTTCCCTCGATTTTTGCGGGTTCAAACTTCACGAAAAGTCTATACCACGGTTTTTAAAAATATTAATTAAAAAAATACTTCGCGGGTTTTTTCCCTATACCACCGTTTGTCCTGCCCGATGACGTCATGTGTCATCGCCAAACTTTCGTCTGCCTTTAATAAATATTTTTTTAAAATAAACTTTAATAAATAAACATGGTGAGTAATAATCTAAATGGTTTCTAAGGGAATGGGAAATTGCAATTTAGGGGTTTAAAGTGTTAAGGGAAGGCTTGTGACACTATTCATAGCCAAAAATAGTGTATTTACTTCCGCATCTCTACTTCGTGGAAATTCGACTTTCACGGGCGGTCTCGGAACGCATCCCCCGCGAAAATCGAGGGAACACTGTATATCTAACTAAAATTAAACCAAAAGAAAAAAGTGAAAGGAGTAATCCAATTACCTACATACAGGGTTCACATTTACACTTAAAACATATATGCATGCGGGCACATAGGTATGTATTTTCACCGGAGTTATGCTATTTTTCTTACAGATACCCATCAGTGCAAAAATATAATAGATCACAAGATCTGGCTAAGAATGTTGGAGGTCCTAATTCCAAAGTATTCTAATAACTTTTTTCTTTTAGTTTCGACTACCACACGTTTTGTGACAAAGATTGGTCCAAGGATAATTCTGAAGAGACACAGGAATGGAGCAAAACCAAGAAGGACATTACGCATTAGTAGCCAGGATAAATAGGAAGCCTCTCTTTATTTGGAGTGATTAGCCAGAGATCCAGCCGTGGCAAGACAATCCTTACAATTCTCTTTTCTATCAAAACCGAAGCTGCTCAGTGAAGTGTTCAGATACTCGGTTACATTCAACACAAGCTAATTCACTCATTCTCAACAAGTGGGCTATTGATTTTTTGCCTGTTTTCCGAGCAGCCTGGGGGCTTGAAAGCTACAACAATAGCATCCTGCCTGTTATAAAATAAAGGGGGGAAAGGAATGCCCTGGAAAAAATGTCCCTTTGCTCATCAGTAATTAGGATGACTTCATGTTTGCTTAGTTCTGACAGTATATTCAAGCCCAGACATGGTTCACAAAGTTTCGCAACCCTATTTCATCTTCCTTGAAGACTTTGACATGGGAAATCTAACTTCTCTCCTTTGCAAACTGAAAATGCGTGTTCTGCCACCAACATTCACAATAAGCAGGGCATTAAGAAACAAAAATCATCTTTCTCTCCATCTCTATCTATCTATCATCTAAAAGAGAATAGAATTCTTTAATAATTATTTTTTAATTATCTTAATTCTTTATCTATCCATCTATCCATTTATCCATAAATCCACAGTAACAGAATTTAAACATCCCTGGGCTAAACATATATCCATCCTAAGATAAAATACAGGAAATAGTATAAGGGCAGACTAGATGGACCATGGGGTCTTTTTGTGCCATCAATCTTCTATGTTTCTATGTTTCCATCCATTTTATTGTTGAAATAAACCTGTATCATTGCACTTCCTGATAAAAACTTTAGAACATATGGCATCGAATAATGTAGGGAGAGCAGGTAAGCGAGGACAAATCAAGGGAAATATTTCTTCACCCAGAGGGTCGTTGGTTGATGGAATTCACTTCCAGAAGAGGTCGTGACAGCTGTCAGTCTGGATAGCTTCAAGGCAGGATTAGACAGATTCATGGATGCCAAGTGTATCGGTGGTTATTGAAACGGATGTCCATGTGCTGCCTCTATGTTGGTTGAGGCAGGCAGGATTCCCTTGAGGACCATTTGTTGGAAGTCAAGGAAAAGGGAGGGTTGTGCCTTCTCTTTCTGCTCAAGATCCCCTTGTACAATTGGTGGGCCAATATATGACACAGAATGATGGACTCGATGGGCTTTGGCCTGATTCAGCATGGCTCTTCTAATGTAAGGGACTATGAACCCCTCAGTTCAGGGGTGGGATTCAGCCGGTTCAGACTGATTCAGACCGATTCTGGTTCGCCAAACCTAGGGGTAGGCAAAGTTGGCTCTTCTATGACATGTGGACTTCAACTCCCAGAATTCCTGCGCCAATCATGCTAGCTCAGGAATTCTGTGAATTGAAGTCCACATGTCATAGAAGAGCCAACTTTGCCTACCCCTGGCCAAACAAGTAGTTGCAAGGACTAGCTGACCCTGCCCATCCTACACGGTCTGTTGTAGATGCAATGTAAGTGCAGGGCATCCACAGAAGATCTGGAAAGTGAAAAGCAGGCATTCCAGAAGTACTGGAAGTCCAGAAACAGACCCATTTTCAGTCTCTGGAGCACCTCCAGAGCCCGGAGGAGTCCGTTTTCGCCCTCCTAGAAGCTTGAGGAAAGCCTCCGGAGCCTGGGTAGGGTGAAAACACCCATCCTGCCATGGTGCAAAATGGTGAGTAGGCCACCCCCCCAGCAGAGGCCACGCCCCTTTGGCCACACAGAGAACCCGTTGCTAAAAAATTTCAATCCCACCTTTACCTCAGTTCCAAAGTGCTTGGAGAACTTTTCAGTTGAAGAAGGAAGGGCTTAATATTGTACATGGTCATTCTCATATTCAATTGTCATTCAGCTGTGGAAAAAGTCAGTAATGACCTTGGGATGGTCATAGTCTTTCAAGTGAAAGCTTTATTGTTCCATTGTTTTACCTCTGTTTTGTTTTCACTCTTTTCATTTGTTCCTTTTGTTGTAAGTCGCCTAGAGTAGCCCCAAGGCAAAGTAATCGGCAAATAAATTTAACAAATAGATAACAAATAATCTTAACTCTGTAGAATTATGTGGCAAGCAAACCATGCATTCCTTCTTAAGTTTGAGGAAGTGTGGAAGAAACATAAGATAAGGAGGCACCAGTAATGTCTCCCATTTGTATGTATTATATATTATATAATTCTAAGTGCATAATTAAATTTTACAGCCATATTATCCAAAATATTGAAAATTAATAATTTACATTTAATGTTTTATAATATCCCATGTATTATATATTGTATGCCACTAGGCATTCAAATTTGCCATTTCTTTAAAAAAAAATCCTAGGATTGGCAGAAAAGCCTGGTACTCTTTAGAAGCATGGTAGCCTTTGCACAAGCATAGATGGTTTTGTTTGTTTTTTTGCAATCCACGGCGACTGGAAGACATTCATATTAAATGGAAAGAATATGTAAGTTTTAGAGGGATTTTTGCTCTAAATGATTACCTATAGCATTATACAATGCTTAACTTTCATTTCTAGTAGTTTAAGTCACCATCCTACTCTAAAACGTGAATAGCAATAGCACTTAAGACTTATATACCGCTTCATGATGCTTTACAACCCTCTCTAAGCGGTTTACAGAGTCAGCATATGGCCCCCAACAATCTGGGTCCTCATTTTACTCACCTTGGAAGGATGGAAGGCTGAGTCAACCTTGAGCCTGGTGAGATCTGAAGTGCAGTCCTGCACTCTAAACATTGCACCATCATGCATTAGATTGACATTTTAATCTTAAAATTGATTCCCGCTATAGTTTATATGTATATAAATGTATATGTATATATATATATGTAGTTTATATGTATCCTGAGTCTGCGGAGAGGGGCGGCATACAAATCTAATTAATAATAATAATAATAATAATAATAATTAATAATAATAATATAAAATTATGAAGTATGTCTTTTAGAACAGAACTGTATTTCAAAACACACAATTAATGTGCCCTTAATTGTCAACAGTGGCCTTCTCAGTATGGGCTGAGAAGGACAGTTTGGCCAAAATGCTGAACCAGCAATCATAAGAAGTCTCCTATTTTTGGAGCACAAGTAGGACTATTCCCCAAGACGACCAGCAATGAAAAAGAAAGTAGAATTTACAGATAGGTAGGCAGGTAAGAAGGAAAGGAAAGGAGAGTGAAAGAAAAGAAAAAGAAAAACAGAAAGAGGGAGAAAGAGAGAGAGAAAGAAAGAAAGAAAGAAGGAAGGAAAGAAAGAAAAACATAAAAAATGCAGCTACTGTTCTACACATGGAGTTGTCACTCAATATTTTCAAAAACTGGAGTGTTTATTTTCCCAGTGAAAAGCACATTTCAAACTAGTTCTTCCACATACTAATAAAGGAACTGTGTTCTGTTCTTAAGCCAGAAAGTGGTCATTTCTTGCAGTGAATATGATGTTTGAAAATCAGTTCCTCCTATTATAGATTTCTCCCCCAGCTTGTAGAAAATCCATGATTCCCTAAACATTGGTCTTTGAAAGCACATTGACTAAAATCTTCATGCTTAATTCATGAAGTCTGGAGATTAGTGGAGCTGGACATGGACCAGGCATAGTTTATCATATTCTAATAAGAAGAGGCTGAAAATTGCATTTCTAAAGCTATAGTATTAAAGGGCGTACAGCAAAACATGACCCGAGCGTTACTCAGTAGTCTTAGTTCCCCTGGAAAGCCTTTGATATTATAAAGTGTGCCGACAGAAAGAATAAACACAACTCAAAAGAATTTCTGTATTTAAAAGAGGGGGGCAGGGAGAGAAAAGGGGGGCAAAAGATCCTGGCAAACACACGGTTTATATACATCAAAGCCCATATTGTATATTATTCAACTGATATAATGTGATCTCCACGGAATGCGGCTTTGACTAGTAGTGTTTATTTGAACAAAGTATTCATTGCAGTAATATGAAATTAGGGATCTAAAGAAAATGCGGTGAAAAAAAGACAATCGTGGGGACTAATGAATAAAATATCTAAATAATGTGTGGCGTTGAGTGGAGGGTGGGTGTGAAGTTATCTTCGGTAGGAACACATGCACACACACACACACACACACACACACCTATGTGCATAAATATATATACAACTACATATACACATGATTGAACAGACATTCATAGAGACACATATTTCTCTCATTCCCTTTGTGGTCATAATAATTAATACCTCATGCATTTACTAATGATGCTTTCACGCATCTTCTCTTCCTCCACACTGCCCAACTGTCCATTGGCAACCCACTGTTTCTGGACAGCAAAAATGGAAACATCACTCTCCACAGGTGGTCCTTGTTTAAGAAAAGTCAATGGGGAAGCCAGCAGGAAGTCAGAAGTTGCGGTCAAATTAGTTCATCACTTAAAGATTCTTGCAATCCTCATTTAACAATGGCAACTGTAATTGGAACCGTTGGTAAGTGTTATTTCAACTTATGGCCCTGTCCATTAACATTGGCGCTTCTGGTCTGTCAAGACGATACCTCATTAATCAGGGATCTTGGAGTCCTAGTGGACAACCATTTAAATAGGAGCCAGCCGTGTGCAGCAGCTGCCAAAAAAGCCAACACAGTTCTAGGCTGCATTAACAGAGGGATAGAAGCAAGATCACGTAGATCTCCTCTATTACCTTCATCATGTATTTTACTATGTGTATATTGATATATACCCACTAAAACCCTCATTGTGTACTGGACTTTTATATCCTTTCTTTATATATAATAACTCATGTCTATCCTCTTCAATATGTATTGTGCATTGGACAAAATAAATAAATAAAATAAAAAATAAATAAAAGTGTTAATGCCACTATATAAGGCCTTGATAAGGCCACACTTGAAATACTGCGTTCAGTTTTGGTCGCCATGATACAAAAAGGATGTTGAGACTCTAGAAAAAGTGCAGAGAAGAGCGACAAAGATGATTAGGGAATTAGAGGCTAAAACATATGAAGAATGGTTGCAGAAACTGGGCATGGACCAGGGGAGACATGATAGCAGTGTTCCAATATATCAGGGGTTGCCACAAAGAAGAAGGAGTCAATCTTTTCTCCAAAGCACCTGAGCATAGAACAAGAAGCAATGGGTGGAAACTAAACAAGGAGAGAAGTAACCTAGAACTAAGGAGATATTTCCTGACAGTTAGAACAATTAATCCATGGAACAACTTGCCTCCAGAAGTTGTGAATGCTCCAACACTGGAAGTTTTTAAGAAGATGTTGGATAACCATTTGTCTGAAGTAGTGTAGGATTTCCTGCCTAAGCAGGGGGTTGGACTAGAAGACCTCCAAGGTCCCTTCCAACTCTGTTATTATTATTTATTATTATAATCAGTAAAAGCTCTTAGTTATTCATCTTAATAAGTTTTCAACCTTATCACAATAGGTCTCTCAATGTTACTTCAAGTTTAGTACTCTGCTTTCTCAATCGGTCAGCTCCACTTTAGTACCTCATCTTGGTTGGTTGAAGGTTTTCTTCCCATGCCATAAATAAATCCTTGTTTGCAAATTACAATATATCACGCTAAGATGAAAGCTGAAGAAACTCCTATAATGGGTTGGCACAATATGCAGTCCTATATATACAAGACGACACAGACTTCAGAGGATAATCAGAACTGCAGAAAAAAGCAATTGCTGCCAACCTGCCTTCCATTGAGGACCAGTATACTGCACAAATCAAAAAGAGGGCGGGGAAAATATTTACTGACCCCTCGCATCCTGGACACAAACTGTTTCAACTCCTATCCTCAAAACGTCACTACAGAGCACTGCACACCAAGACAACCAGACACAAGAACAGTGTTTCCTTGAATGCCATCACTCTGCTAAACAAATAATTCCCTCAACACTGCCAAATTATTTACTAAGTCTGCACTACTATTACTACTAATTTTTTTCCTCATCATTCCTATCACCCACTTCTTCCACTTATGACTGTATGGCTGCAACTTGTTGCTTGTATCCTTAAGATTTTTATTAATGAGCCGAGATGATGCAGTGGGTAGGGCGCAGTACTGCAGACCAAGCTGACTGTAGATTTGTAGGTCAGCAGTTCATATCTCATAACCGGCTCAAGGTTGACTCAGCCTTCCATCCTTCCAAGGTGGGTAAAACGAGGACCCGGATTGTGGAGGCAATAGGCTGGCTCTGTTAAAAAGTGCTATTGCTAACATGTTGTAAGCCGCCCTGAGTCTAAGGAGAAGGGTGGCATAAAAAAAATATCGAACAAACAAACGGATGGACAGACAGACCGACAGACAAACAAATAAACAAATAAACAAATATTGATTGTTTCATTGCTTATTTGCACACACACCCCATGACAATCGAGTGTATCTTTTCTTTCATGTATACAGTGTTCCCTTGATTTTCGCGGGGGATGCGTTCCGAGACCGCCCGCGAAAGTCGAATTTCTGCGAAGTAGAGATGCGGAAGTAAATACGTACACCATTTTTAGCTATGAACAGTATCACAAGCCTTCCCTTAACACTTTAAACCCCTAAATTACCATTTCCCATTCCCTTAACAACCATTTACTTACCATTATTACTGGTACTCACCATTGAATAAGACACTTAGTGATCCTAATATTTATAAACATAATTATTTATTAACAATAATTATTTTTTTTGTTATTTATTTGCAAAAATTATTAGTTTGGCGATGACGTCATCGGGCAGGAAAAAACATGGTATAGAGAAAACCCGCAAAGTATTTTTTAATTAATATTTTTTGAAAAACCATGGTATAGGCTATTCGCGAAGTTTGAACCCGCGAAAATCGAGGGAACACTGTACTTTTATGTATACATGCACCAAGACAAATTCCTTGTGTGTCTAATCACACTTGGCCAATAAAGAATAAAGAAAGAATAAAAGAAAGAATATGCACACCCACCCCCCAGAAAAAGCTCATTTCTTCCTGCCTTTTCCTTTTCCTATCCTTACAAAAGGCCATTTGTTCACCGCTACATGCAATCGTTAACACAGCCATTGAAACGGCCAGGCATTAGACTTTGCAATGAACCTTCTAACATACGGTTTGAGGCAGGGGAACTGGAGAAGCCAACCAAACCCTGTCTCTTAATTACCCAATACCCAATTGCTTTTTTTTTTTTTTTTACCCTTGGGCTGCAAATATAAACACTGCTTCCTTCCCACCACCCACCCCCTTGGGCCGTGACTTTCAGACACAGGCTGACGGAGCTTTTTTTTCTTTGCCACAGTGACCGGAGTTTATAATAATGTGAAAGTCCCTTCAAGCTGCAAAAAAAATATGCTACGGGGGTTTTCATTTTCCACTTTAACAGTAGGCAAACAGGGAACATGAGCAAGCGTGACTGCAGGATTAAGAACAAGCTGGTCATCGAGAAGCCCGGGAGGGTCAGCGAGCAAAGCATTGGAAGGAATGAAGGCCATCAGTCATACTGAGCGACAGCCTCCAGCAGCATAAACAAGGCAGAAATGATAGTCAATAAAATCACAATTAAGTGCGTGCAGTGTCAGGGTTCCCGTGTGCTCACCGCCAAAGGGATCGATAACGGTTGGAACATTTTCACCCCATCTTCCTGGCGGTTATTCTTTTTTCTCTCTCTCTTTCCCTTCCAGTCCTTCTCTGATCTAATGGTGCTGGATGGCCTGGGATGAAAAGGAAAGTCCACATTGCTGCTGATTGTGATAGGGATAGAGAGAAATTCTAAAAACGCTGCTGATTGTGATATGGATATGGATTTTTCTTGGCAGGGTTTTTCAGAAGCGGATTTATCTATCTATCTATCTATCTATCTATCTATCTATCTTCTATCTATCTATCTATCTATCTATCTATCTATCTATCTATCTATCTATCTATCTACCTACCTACCTACCTACCTATTTATTAGATCTGTATGCCGCCCCTCTCCGTAGACTCGGGGCGGCTCATAACATACAATATAACAATTCACAACAAATCTAATAAATTTTAAAAAAAACATTAAAAACCCCCATTATTAAACCAGACATACACACAGACATACCATACATGTATAGGCCCGGGGGGAGGGGGGAATGCCTCAATTCCCCCATGCCTGATGGCAGAGGTGAGTTTTAAGGAGTTTACGGAAGGCAAGGAGATTCTAATCTCCGGGGGGAGCTGGTTCCAGAGAGTCGGGGCCGCCACAGAGAAGGCTCTTCCCCTGGGACCTGCCAGACCACATTGTTTAGTCGACGGGACCCGGAGAAGGCCAACTCTGTGGGACCTAATCGGTCGCCATTGCCTCCTCACTTGGGCTGAGAAAAATGACTGGCCCAAGTTGGCTTTATGCCAAAAGCAGAATTTTGACACTGGATTTTCTTACAAATTATACTAGAATATGAATTCTAATCTATATCTGTCTACATCTACACTTACATCTCCATCTATATCTATATATACTGCTCAAAAAAAAATAAAGGGAACACTCAAATAACACATCCTGGATCTGAATGAATGAAATATTTTCATTGAATACTTTGTCCTGTACAAACATGTGAAATTGATTGTCAATCAGTGTTGCTTCCTAAGTGGACAGTTTAAATGTTCCCTTTTATTTTTTTATTTGGGGGGAGAAATTCTTACAAATTTTCATTTCATTACATTACAAAATTCACACTGGGAACACTGCTCTTTGGAAGACAGCATATAAAAGCTGCAAAACAAAGTCAGTGAAATCCCAGGTAGATTAAGAGCTGTTCTGAACTTTTTTTAAAAAAAGAATTCCCACAAATAAATGTATTGGGAACATGGCCGTGACTGTTAAACGACAAGGTGCACAGCACTGGATCAATTGCGATGACAATAATAACTTGCGGTGCGATTAAATAAAACAAAACCCAACGGAGAAGAACAACAACAACAGAAACCTTGCCTGGGCTTGATTCACAGAGCAATCTTCTCTGAATGTGATTTACCTATGCACGGAGGTGATAAAGCATAAAATTCAAAGCATAACTCATTATTTTCTTCCATTTCCAGTCCACGCAATACACGGCTCCTTACTACCACCAGCCAACCCTTATTTCCTTTTTCATTGTACCACTTAAATTACGTCTCCACTTCATTAATACAATTGCAGTTGGCCTGGCACAGAGATAAATGGCACTGACTACAGCGCTGTAAAGTGGCTGATGATCCTTTTGACTGTTTTCTACCCTCTGGAAGAACCTAAGGGACTGCAGCTCCTTAATCAATTGAAGGATATCCTTTTCCGATGACAATACAATTGACCTCCATCTCCCCTCCCCATAGCACCAGGCGGCAACCCCTTTAGAGCAATCTCAATCTTTGCTAAGAACATGCAGCTTCAAAGGGAGGAAAGGCGCCAATTTAAGGAGTGGCAGAGAAGCCCAGCAGCTCTGGCTTCAGGTCTAAAGCAATCTCACACTACTAACCAGGGAATACAAAACTTTTGCCAGACCAATCCTTGAATACAGCTCATCAGTCTGGGACCCACACTGCATTTCGGACAAACACCCTCCAGAAAATGTCCAAAGATACTTTACAGAAGAGCCCTTCACTCCTCCACTTGCAACCGAATACCCTACTTACAATCCTAGGTTTAGAAATTTATGATCTAAGCACAGCCCATAAAATCATCGGCTACAATGTCCTTTCTGTCAACGACTACTTCAGCTTCAACCACAACAACACACAAGCATACAACAGATACAAACTTAATATAAACCGCTCCAAAGTCGACTGCAGGAAATACGACTTTAGTAACCGAGTAGTTGATGCATGGAACTCACAACCAGACTCTGTAGTATCATCTCCTAACCCCCAAAACTTTACCCTTATAGACTATCCACTGTTGACCTCTTCCGATTCCTAAGAGGTCAGTAAGGGGCATGCATAAGTGCACCAGTGTGCCTTCTGTCCCCTGTCCTAAAGGTTTCTTTAATATATTTTTTTACTAATATCATGTATATGAATATTATTATATCTAATGTTTTTTCTTATTTTTCTTTTTACTAGAATCACGTATATAAATATTGTTATATCTTTTCATACCTCCAATATGTACTTGACAAAACAAATAAATAAAATTAAAAATAAATTTATCATAGGGATGTCTATGCAGGAATTCAAACCTGGATGAAAAGGTTTATGGGTACATTTGTATCAGGCATACAAATAATACACCTTGCAAACTCCTGAAAAAGTATTACAACTTTATGTGTAAATTAATCCTCTTTTTCCCCCCCGGAATACATGCATATTCTCTATCAATTATCCAGGATGGCGGTGATGTTGAGCAATGTCAAAAGAACATTGGGTGTGAAGAAGGCGAGCCTAACGCCTTGCTATTTGAAGATGAGATGTTAGCCAGCTTTACCTTCAGATAATACGTTTCACACAAGGATTCAATTACAGCTACCCCAACCTCGGCAGAAAGAATATTTAAAGTCTACTTTGCCCTTGACTTTTGATTCTGCATGTCAAAAGCACTTAGCTCAAACTCCCTTGGATTACCAATACTGCATTAAGTTCATTGACTTCTGTACCAGATTATCCAGAACCAGAGGCACTGATCTCATACACAACACAAGAGATGTCAATGCTGACTCACAAAAGCAAGGATGCATTTATAAGCCCTGATATTGCTCCTTCCCACAGCAGGGAAGGGAAAAAGAACCCACAGCGTTCACTGAAGCAATGGCAAGGAAATAGATCTCAAAAGGAAAATGAAGCCCACCCCTCTGGCTGCTCCTAGAGAATTCACAATTCTCCTTGCCAGAACAGGCCTGGAACTACTACATTTAGTGCTCAGCAATTAGGAGATGCTTGCTTTATTAAAGCAATTTGTCTTGTCTCAGAACATTGCAAAAGAGATTTGCAACTGCCTGGACCCAATATCATATTTATATTTAGGTTGTCTTTTTGCAAAAGGAAAAAAAATGAAAGAAAAAATTGTTTTGAAAGAAATTTCTGCTTTGGAGATATGTCAATGAAAATATGTGCAAGATGCAACATAACTTTGACACATTCACGCTTTTTATTTATGTATTCATTTATTTATTTATTTGTGTGTATGTGCAAAGAACAAGTTTAGGTAAGTTAAACTTGTTCTCCCCCACACACACACAAAGATGAAACTAAAAGAGGTTAAACTAAAGCTTGCATCCACTGAAATTCAGTTCACACATGCCAAGTAGTAGTCATTAAAAAAAAATGGATGAAAATCTCAGAAGAAATCCTCAGTGACTGAATATAAGAAGCTCCTATGAGAATTTAAACTGCAGACTAGGAAATCCATGATCCCTGCCTTTCATCAACCTACAAATGTCTAAAACTCAGTTTGGGCTTTGCCAAGTCATCATAATGCAGGCTGTACCTCTACTTACAAACACCTCTACCTATGAACTTTTCGAGATACGAACCGTGTGTTCAAGATTTTTTTGCCTCTACTCACAAACCATTTTCTACTTACGAACCCTCGCTTCTCTCTCAACAGTGAGCAGCAGCCAAAACGGCACGCGTTGGAGCTCTCCACAGCCACCCCATATCCCTGCCTCTTTCCCCTCTAGCCCACCGCTTCCTCTGCTCCCCGCAGCCGCCCCAACCCGCTGCCAAAATCCCCCCTAGCCTACCGCTTCTTTTGCCCCATCTCGCTGCCAAAATCACCCCTCCAAATACTTCCTATGCCATCTCAAATTGCCTCCAAAATCACTCCTCCAAAAGCTTCCTACTCTGCCCCAAATCGCCTCCAAAATCACCCCTCCATATGCTTCCTATGCCACCCCAAATCGCCTCCAAAATCACCCCTCCAAAACCTTCCTATGCCACCCCAAATCGAGGTCCTAACGAAGGCAAATGGATTGAAGAAAGGCAGCAACGAGAATCGAGGCATTTTGAAAGGAGACGTGATTTTGGAAGCAAGTTGAGGTGGCATAGGAAGGTTTTGGAGGGGTGATTTTGGGAGCAATTTGGGGCAGCGTAGGAAGCTTTTGGATGGGTGATTTGGGGAGTGATTTGGGTGGCATAGGAAGCATCTGAAGGGGTGATTTTGGGAGCTATTTGGGACAGCGTATGAAGCTTTTGGAGGGGTGATTTTGGGAACAATTTGGGGTGGTTTAGGAAGCTTTTGGAGGGGTGATTTTGGAGGCGATTTGGGGCAGCATAGGAAGCTTTTGGAGGGGCAATTTTGGAGGTGATTTGGGGCAGTGTAGGAAGCTTTTGGAGGAATGATTTTGGAGGCAATTTGGTTGGCATAGGAAGCATCTGGTGGGGTGATATTGGGAGCGATTTGGGGTGGCGTTAGCCTTCGTTAGGACCTCCATTCCTTGCTTCTCCTTGCTGTCCATCTCCACTCCATTAGCCTTCACTTTGTCTGCCCGCCACTTTTTTTTTTAAGCCTTAAAGTTTGGATTTTTCTAATGGTTTTGCACGCATTATTTGCTTTTACATTGATTCCTATGGGAAGAATTGCTTCTACTTACAAACTTTTCTACTTACGAACCTGGTCATGGAACAAATTAAGTTCGTTAGTAGAGGCACCACTGTATTTGACAACAGCAAATCTGAATTAACTTCCCAAAATTGTTTGGGGGACCACTTGCATGTCATTATCTGCCTCCAACACAACAACATCTATGTAGATTTAACACAACAAACTCATTTGTCTGTTCAAGTCTCAGATTCAGTGTCATGGCTATAATGTGGTTTGCTTATAGTGCAGGGTCTGTAAATACGTCGTTTAGTCTTATGGAACAATAAATCCTAGTCTGAAAATGCATTGTCATCTTACTAATGGAAGCTGTATCTTAGTTAAATAGGGAATAAGAATAAATTGTCTCCCGGAGTTTTCCCGGTTTATTTTCGTGTTCTGCCAAGCGCCTATTTTTTTTTTTCAGGTTCAGCAAAACAGCTCAAAAAGAATAGAAAAAGTTCTCTAACACACAAGCCATTCTTATTTATAAGAAAGATTCTGGTTTGCTCTTAGCATATTTCAATAATCCTAGGCTTAGAATTATACACAAATGGTATATTCTGAACCAGGTGCAATGTGGTTGTGCAAGGTCGGTGGTAAATAAAGCTCTCCTCATCCGGGATTTAATCCTGGATGAGGAGGCCGACCTGGCATGTGTAACTGAAACCTGGCTGGGCCCAGAGGGAGGAGTTCCTCTCTCGGAAATCTGCCCAGCTGGGTTTCAGATATGGCATCAACCTCGACCCCAGGGAAGGGGGGGAGGAGTGGCTATTATAGCCAGGGAGAGCCTTTGCCTGCGTGGGCTCGTTGCTCCAGAGATTGCGGGTTGCGAGTCCCTCCTTGTGAAGTTGGACTTAGGGGTTCAGGTGGGCTTGTTTCTCACATACCTGCCTCCCAGCTGCGTGTCAAAAGCCCTGCCTGTGCTGCTCGAGGAGGTAGCCGGGCTGGCGGTGGAGTTCCCCGGAAGAGTAGGTCTGAATCTGATCGAACACTTGTAAGAGCTTTTATTAAGACTTACAAAGTGGCGCTCAAGGCGGCAAGATGCGCGTACCATGCCGCCTTGATTGCATCAGCGGAATCCCGCCCGGCCGCTCTGTTTAGGGTGACCCGCTCCCTTCTCAACCAGGGGGGAGTTGGGGAGCCCTTGCAGAGCAGTGCCGAGGATTTTAACACGTTTTTCGCTCATAAAATTGCCCAGATCCGGGCCGACCTCGACTCCAATTGGAAAACAGAGTTGACTGACAACGAATCAGTCGAGGTGACTGGGGCACGTACTTGTCCACCTGTCTGAGAAGAGTTTGATCTGGTGACACCTGATGAAGTGGACAAGGCCATTGGAGCTGTGAGTTCCTCCACCTGTTTACTGGATCCGTGTCCCTCCTGGCTGGTCTTGGCCAGCAGGGAGGTGACATGGAGCTGGGTCCAGGAGATTACCAACGCTTCCTTGGGGAGGGGAGTTTTTCCAACACTCTATAAAGAAGCGCTCGTGCGCCCCCTCCTCAAGAAGCCTCCCCTGGACCCAGCTGTACTTAACAACTATAATCCAGTCTCCAACCTTCCCTTTATGGGGAAGGTTGTTGAGAAGGTGGTGGCACTCCAGCTCCAACGGTCCTTGGAAGAAGCCGATTATCTAGGTCCCCATCAGTCGGGTTTCAGGCCCGGTTACAGCACGGAAACTGCTTTGGTCGCGTTGATGGATGATCTCTGGCGGGCCCGGGACAGGGGTTTATCCTCTGTCCTGGTGCTTCTTGACCTCTCAGCAGCTTTCGATACCATCGACCATGGTATCCTTCTGCACCGGCTGGAGGGGTTGGGGGTGGGAGGCAATGTTCTCCAGTGGTTCTCCTCCTACCTCTCCGGTCGGTCGCAGTCGGTGTTAGTGGGGGATCAGAGGTCGACTTCGAGGTTTCTCCCTTGTGGGGTGCCTCAGGGGTCGGTCCTCTCCCCCCCTGCTATTTAATATCTACATGAAACCGCTGGGTGAGATCATCCAAGGGCATGGGGTGAGGTATCATCAGTACGCTGATGATACCCAGCTTTACATCTCCACCCCATGTCCAGTCAACGAAGCAGTGGAAGTGATGTGCCGGTGCCTGGAGGCTGTTGGGGCCTGGATGGGTGTCAACAGACTCAAACTCAACCCGGATAAGATGGAGTGGCTGTGGGTTTTGCCTCCCAAGGACAATTCCATCTGTCCGTCCATTACCCTGGGGGGGGGAATCATTGACCCCCTCGGAGAGGGTCCGCAACTTGGGCGTCCTCCTCGATCCACAGCTCATATTAGAGAACCATCTTTCAGCTGTGGCGAGGGGGGCGTTTGCCCAGGTTCGCCTGGTGCACCAGTTGCGGCCCTATCTAGACCGGGACTCATTGCTCACAGTCACTCATGCCCTCATCACCTCGAGGTTCAACTACTGTATTGCTCTCTACATGGGGCTACCTTTGAAAAGTGTTCGGAAACTTCAGATCGTGCAGAATGCATCTGCGAGAGTGGTCATGGGCTTACCTAGGTATGCCCATGTTTCACCATCACTCCGCAGTCTGCATTGGCTGCCGATCAATTTCCGGTCACAATTCAAAGTGTTGGTTATGACCTTTAAAGCCCTTCATGGCACTGGACCAGAATATCTCCAAGACCGCCTTCTGCCGCACGAATCCCAGTGACCGATTAGGTCCCACAGAGTGGGCCTTCTCCGGGTCCCGTCAATTAAACAATGTTGGTTGGCGGGCCCCAGGGGAAGAGCCTTCTCTGTGGCGGCCCCGACCCTCTGGAACCAACTCCCCCCCCAGAGATTAGAACTGCCCCTACTCTCCCTGCCTTCCGTAAACTCCTTAAAACCCACCTTTGTCATCAGGCATGGGGGAACTGAAACATCTCCCCCAGGCATGTACAATTTATGTATGGTATGTTTGAGTGTGTGTTTGTTAGCAAAATGGGGTTCTTTTAAATATTTTAAATTATATTTGGATTTGTTATAAATTGTTGTGTTGTGCTGTGACCCGCCCCGAGTCTGCGGAGAGGGGCGGCATACAAATCTAAATAATAAATAAATAAATAAATAAATAAATAAATAAATAAATAAATAAATAAATAAATAAATAAATAAATAAATAAATAAATAAATAAATAAATAAATAAATAAATAAATAAATAAATAAATAAATAAATAAATGCGATTCTCCTCTTAATCCCTAATTTCTTTGAACCAGAAAAGATACGCTCATTTACAGATGGAATTTAGGAAACGTAGTTCCCAGATCTGGGGGTTTAAGGCAATTGTTTCAGCCATTAAGGGATGTAACATCCCTACAGTACTATATAAATGCTAATTATGATGATGATGCATGAAGCAGAACTGATCAAAATTATAGGTCTGATTTCATTTCTTTCTACCTTTTGTAGCAACTTTTTAAAAAATGTATTGACTGCCTGAGACCACTTTGCATAGCCTATGCTGAATTGATTTCTTGTACTTATAATGTATTCCTGTGGAATTTATGTTTTTTTAAGAAAAAAAGGAAGATTTCATGATGGTAACGCAAATCAAACAAACAATCCCAACCTTCAACCACAAGGACTCTGTGGAAAATTGCACCAGACCCACAAACAAAATATTTAAAACCATTTTTGACGCTGAAATGTATGCCTGACATATTTGTCGATTTTCATGAGAGACTGGACTGATTAGATTTTGAGGGTCAACCATTGTAAGGTCATTTGAACACCACATATTTTAAATTTCAAATCAGACACAACAAACCTGATCAACGATGGGATAAAATAAAAGAAATGCACAGGATTTTGCAATAGTGTTGAAGGAAGGAGGAAAAAATGTTATTGAGTCTGAATAGCAGATAAGATGCTGCTGTTATAATTCTTGTGACAATTAACCTTGGTGTATAGACAATTGACCAATATTAAGCACATGTCAAAATCTACTCCTTTGGATAAGAAAATTAAAGTCAGAGACTTTGTTTTTGTATGGCCAAATATCGCGGTTTTTTCAATATATTCCCAAAGTCTCATATTAAGCAAACAAAAGTTAAAATCAATAAAACAGCTTTGTAAGATGCAAGAATCGAACATCAAAACTACCAACACCTTGAAGACTTTAAGCTATGTAAACCTCTCAGTGACCTGAAAGCAGGTTTAAATCTTAAGTTAAAGGAGAAGAAAAATATTTCATTTGGATTTTATTTTGATGATTCCTATTTAAGATTTTTTTTTCTTCATATTTCACAACTTATTTTAGATATCTGAAGTGTGTGCTGGTACACAATGGCCTCTATGATCCCTTCTGGCTACCACTACCATCTAAACATTTGCACCAGTGTGTTCTGAACTATACTAACACAATTGTTTTCTGCTAGGAAAATCAATCTTAAAAGCCACTTAATACCCATGCCACATCACGGAAGTCATTAATTCTCCACTTAACCTGGTTTCAACCATTCATATAGCCAGGTCACATTACAAATAATGTGATTCTTTTATTTTACTTTTTAAAAATTATATTAAAATAATTTGAATATGTGTTGTGATTCAGTCTGAGGCTCCTCAGGGAATGGCTGGAACTCTGCCGGCTCCATGCTCAGAGGGGGAGGACGAGGAACAGGAGGAGGAGGAGGACCAGGCAGACGGGGAAGAGGAATGTCAGGACGAGGAGGAGGGCGAACAGCCTGAGACCCCCGGGGGGGAGCTCTCCCCAGCGAGTAGCCTGGAATCATTAGATGAGAACGCACAAGCCATCATAGATATGAGGCAGAGAAGGGCAGCACAACGAAGGGGACAATTAGCCAGGTATTTCCATCCCTAATAGGCAACAGCTGGGTTTGGGTGTGGTTCTCCTCAGAAAGGTTGAAAAGGCAGGCCCGCCCTTCCTGTATTGTGGAGAGTTATCTTTTGGGAGTCCTGTGACCTTGCTTCGATCCTTGGCGTCTCTGATTCTGGCTTGTGGCCTCGAAGGCTGAAAACTTGGGGGAGGCGTGGGTTTTATTATCTACAGTGGTTTGTGTGCCAGCAAGAAGCCTGTTGTATTGTCTGGCCGTCATGACTCTTCTGTGAAGCTTCATAGCATTCAGTTTTTGTTATCTGTGTTTGTTTTCAAAGATATAAAATGACTTTGCTTTTTATCAGCGTGTCTGGATACTCTTTTTAGTTGGTGTTGGCATCTGGGGGAACCCAGACAGAACAAATATGAATGGGAAAACTGAGAACGGAAAAAAATAATCAGGGTACCGGTAATAATTACCAATTGAAATCAGCTTCATCAATGGACCAGGTTTTTTACAGTTTCGGGATTAGCCTTTCTCTAACCAGGAAATGTTATGCCCAACCATTTGGCATTGTGACTAAACCCTCATCTGGGAAAACATTTCTTAAGCTTTCTTTAATAAATCAATAAATCCCTCTTGAGTCTATGGCTTGGAGAGGGAAGGCAAATATACAGCACTGGAAAAATTGGTTGCATGTCCGTCTTTTAACCTCAACAGAAAGCTGACAGGTGTCTATCTTTGTTCAAGCCTGGGACAATTGCATGTTTAATCATGCATTAAAATTACAGGAATGATCTGCAGCAGGAATTGTTGGAGGGAGGGGGGAAAGATACAAGGAGGGCTAGAAATCACAACTAACATGCTTTAAGATTACTTTCAAATGCATAGTATATTGAGGCTTCTTTTTTAAAAAAAATTGTTCATGGTAACTTTCTAGGAAACTAGGAGAAAAAACTGTCAGGCAACATTTCCAGGCCAATATTATATTGTGCTTCAAGGCAAGATTTCCATATATTCCGATTTTTAGGTCTCATACATAAATGATAACCCATTGCAGGCACCAAGAAAAGAAAACAGAGAAATAATTCTGTGTTTGCATTTTAATCTTTCTTTCAGTGTACAGTATAAACAGAGAATAAAAAAAAAATTGCACTTTTATGAAAATTGATTTTTAACATGTTTTAACCTCCCAGAAACATTATCTCCAGGATTCTTAATTTGACAATGGGGAAATATTACATATTGGCTGCTGAAGGATATTGATATTCCATGCTTTCGATCATATTATTTCTTAAAGAAAATAGTGTTCAAATATTTACAAGGATTGAACACAACACACACAAAAATATCAAAGAATAATGTCAAAGGGCTCCTGAGAAACTGTTGTGCATGAATACGCCTACTAGGCAATTTGCATAGATTTGGAAACAGATTAGCATAATGTTTGAAAGTAGACATTGAATTTGAGAACAGTTCATTCAAGCTGTAAAGTTACTCACCTGGAGATTCTTTTTTGTTTGGCTTTTGAGTCGGACTTGAATGCAGGATGGTTAAGCTCAGCTCCCTCCAGAGATTCCCACTGCCCACCCCCCAAGCCTTTCGTAAGAGTCTAAAGACTCAGTTATGTCGCCAGGCATGGGGCAATTAGATCAACCCCCACCCCCACCCACCCCTCGTTCAATAAATGTGTGGTTGTGAATGAATTGGCTGATTGATTTTACTATATTGGTTTTTATTGTTTACATTGTATTCTGTGAGCCGCCCCGCGTCTTTGGAGAAGGGTGGCGTACAAATAATAATAATAATAATAATAATAATAATAATAATAATAATAGGAAGAAGAAGAAGAAGAAGAAGAAGAAGAAGAAAAAGAAGAAGAGGAAGAGGAAGAAGAAAGTCCATGCAATCATATATAATAGGAAAGTGAACACAAGAACAAGGGGACACAATCTGAAGTTAGTTGGGGGAAAGATCAAAAGCAACATGAGAAAATATTATTTTACTGAAAGAGTAGTAGATCCTTGGAAGAAACTTCCAGCAGACGTGGTAGATAAATCCACAGTAACTGAATTTAAACATGCCTGTGATAAACATATATCCATCCTAAGATAAAATACAGAAAATAGTATAAGGGCAGACTAGATGGACCATGAGGTCTTTTTCTGCCGTCAGACTTCTATGTTTCTATGTAACTAAACACTATAATTCTGGAAGTGATTTGCCATTGCTTTCTTCCAAGAGTTGGAAGGAAGTGACTGGCTCAAAGTCACAGAATAGGCTTTCAGGCCTAAGTAGGAGTAGAAGACACACCTTCGTCAGAGATGGGTTCCTCCTAGTTTGGACCGGTTCACCTGAAATGGTAGTGACCCACTGGTGACATCATGATGATGTCACTGAACCAGATTTGCCGGTGCCGGTTCGTGGGCACCATCATCTGTTTTTTTTTAAAAAAAATTGTGGAGGGGATTTTTAAAAAAATTATTATTTTATTCTGTGCATGCACAGAAGTTGAGTTTCCGGCACTGCGCATAGGTCGCTGTTTTATTTTTGAATTAAAAGAAAATTGGGGGTTTTTGCACTGTTCGTGTGCTCAAAGCACGCATGCACCCACGAGGTGTGCCCATGTGGCGCGGGAGGAAGCAAATTGGCAGGGAGGTAACCTGGAATCCACCCCTGACCTCAATCTCCACAAAACCAAACTGATTCTCACTCTGAAAACTGGACATTAATAGATTGTGTTTGTTCGAATCTTTATAAACCTAGGAAAATATGCTGACACCTACTAACTGGGATGGCTTTAAGAGAGGGCTGCATTCATTCATTCATTCATTGGATTTGTATGCCGCCCCTCTCCGTGGACTCGGGGCGTAATTTATTTATAGAACAGAGTCTTTAGATCTCACTCAATATTATCTCCTGCTTGGAGGCACCTTTTTGGCTAAACTGAGTCTACGGAGAGGGGCGGCATACAAATCTAAATCATAAATAAATAAACCAAAATGTTGGACTCAGGTGGTTCTTAATCCAATCCAGCAGGAATGCCCTCCTACAAATGTGTAACGGCTAGCAACAGAAGACCTTACTCCATCAGACTTGAAGATAGATCCTAGAACTTTGTCGCCTAAGATCTGACTTAAATGTAGTTCATACACAATTCTACCTGTCAATGATTTCTTCAGCTTCAACCGCAACAATACACGAGCACACAATCCATTCAAACTTAATGTAAACTGCTTCAAACTCGACTGCAGAAAATATGACTTCAGCAATAGAGTGATCGATGCCTGGAATGCACTACCTGACTCTGTTTTTCCCCCCAAACCCCAAACACTTTAACCTTAGACTATCTACAGTCGACCTCACCCCATTTCTAATGGTGCGCACCATTGTGCCTAGCGCCCTATCCTACTGTCCTATTGCCCAATATTATCTGTACCTACTTTGTTAATGTTTATGTTTATACCAATACCTTCTACCTTGTACCAGATAGATAGATAGATAGATAGATAGATAGATAGATAGATGATGATAGATAGATAGATAGATAGATAGATAGATATAAAATCAAATAATAATGTACAGCACAGACAACATTTGATGTTTGAGGGACTGCCTCTTTTTACATTTCCCCATCCTATCCCATCTGCTACGAAAAGTATGTTACAATATAGATATATGAAATTAGTAATATAATATACTGCTCAAAAAAATAAAGGGAACACTTAAACAACACAATATAACTCCAAGTAAATCAAACTCCTGTGAAACCAAACTGTCCACTTAGGAAGCAACACTGATTGACAATCAATTTCACAGGCTGTTCAACTTTGTACAGAAAGAAGTATTCAATGAGAATATTTCATTCATTCAGATCTAGGATGTGTTCTTTGAGTGTTCCCTTTATTTTTTTGAGCAGTATACAGTGGTACCTCGAGATACGAGTTTAATTCGTTCCGGACCTGGGCTCTTAAGTCGAGCAGCTCTTATCTCGAACGACTTTTCCCCATAGGAATTAATGTAAATAATTTTAATTGGTTCCAGCCCTCAAAAAACTCACAAAGTTAGTCTAAATTATGCAGAAAGACATGTTTTTAATGAAGAAATGTACATGTACATATAAATGAATAATGAAGTTTCTTTCACTTAACTTGTAAACTTTCTTAAACTTTTAAATTTACATATGTTCAACTTCTCTGCCACCCAATCCTTTAGGACAGAGGTCCCCAACCCTTTTTGCACCAGGGACCGACTTTAAGCGATCAAGAGAGGAATGGGTGAATGAATGGACGGAGGGTGGGAAGGAAGGAAGGAAAGAGGGAAGGGACAGGAACAGAGGAAGGAAGCAAGGAAATTTATGAAAGGGGAGAGTAAGAGAGGAATGAGTGGAGGGAGGGAGGGAGGGAAGAAGGTGGGAAGGAGAAAGAAAAGAAGAAATAGAGGAAGGGAAGGTAAAAGAGAGAAAGAAAAAGAGCAAGAAAGAAAGAAAGAAAGAAAGAAAGAAAGAAAGAAAGAAAGAAAGGGGGAAGGGACAGGAACAGAGGAAGGAAGCAAGGAAACTTATGAAAGGGGAGAGTAAGAGAGGAATGAGTGAAGGGAGGGAGGGAGGGAAGAAGGTGGGAAGGAGAAAGAAAAGAAGAAATAGAGGAAGGGAAGGTAAAAGAGAGAAAGAAAAAGAGCAAGAAAGAAAGCAAGAAAGAAAGAAAGAAAGGGGGAAGGGACAGGAACAGAGGAAGGAAGCAAGGAAACTTATGAAAGGGGAGAGTAAGAGAGGAATGAGTGAAGGGAGGGAGGGAGGGAGGGAAGAAGGTGGGAAGGAGAAAGAAAAGAAGAAATAGAGGAAGGGAAGGTAAAAGAGAGAAAGAAAAAGAGCAAGAAAGAAAGCTGCAAGCACCCCCCCGAGCCCCTCAGGCCGGCTGCAACCTTTTAAAACACGCGCGCCGCTTCGCAGCTGTCTCCTGAAGCCGAACGCGGAAGTTAGCGTTTGGCTTCAGGAGACAGCTCCTTGGCGCTTGTATCTCGAATTTGGGCTTGTAAGTAGAACAAAAATATCTCTCCCCTCCCAGCTCTTATCTCGAGTTGCTCTTAAGTAGAGCAGCTCTTATGTCGGGGTTCCACTGTACTTATTTCTATGAAACAAAACCATGAACAGAAAGATTCCCAAGTTATCTCAACAAGAGCGGGAAATGGCCTTTCTAACGTCTTTCCCCATCACTTCCTACACTGCTTTTGCACATCCACAGAGGGTTTACATTGCAAATCACACTGAAGAGGACTCTCAGGACGATTGCACTAGTTCGGCGTAGCCGCCTAATGAAAGACACATTTGGTCCATCAAGAGTAGTGTCACAAAAATAGTAAACTGACTGCTATAAATATATGCCAACTAGCAGCGAGCCAAGTAGGCTGTAAACAAGATTTGGTAGCCTCATTATGGAACGTATCATACCTGGAATTGTCTCCTGAACAGTTGCAACTAAGGCCATTCATCTGTTTACCTACTTAAAAAATAACAAGCCATCAGGTGCAAATGATGACAAATACTGGTGGCTTGCAAGCCTGCCCACAGATGACCCGTAAGTTTCTCAACATGAGCAATAATACCAGTCCTGTAACACATTTTATCGCGTTTTACTGCGTTTAATATGGGGGGTTCCTACTTAATATTCTGAACTGTATCTACTGCTATAGAAGAAAAAATAATAATACGAAACACAGCCTTTTTATGATTCCTTCCCTTGCCTTAATCAACTTCACGGATATTGGGCCATTCCATGTTTTCAAGACTGCAGGCATGGTGGCATTGTTTCTTTAAGCATGGAACAGCTATAGCTCCTGTGCATGTCTAAGTGTCAAAGTGGAAGGCAGTTAAATGTGGCTATCAAATAAATATATCAGGGGACACTTTTAAGAAATGGTCTTCTTAATTTCTATTTTACCATGCTCATGTTTATGGTGAGATGAAGATTAGAAATGGAAGTCCTTCCTTCCTTCCTTCCTTCCTTCCTTCCTTCCTTCCTTCCTTCCTTCCTTCCTTCCATCCATCCATCCATCCATCCATCCATCCATCTATCTATCTATCTATCTATCTAATTCCAATACCACCGTCTTATTTCTCATCTTTTCTCATCCTGTGATATTTCCTGTTATCTTCTCATATTGGTTTCTTATGATTTATCAATTGTTCTTTATTATGATCTATGGTGTGGGGATACGGTGGCTCAGTGGCTAAGATGCTGAGCTTATCGATCATAAAGTTTGGCACTTTGGTGGCTCCTTCCTTCCTTCCTTCCTTCCATCCATCCAATCTTCCCATAAGATAGTTCTTCATCTAGGGATTGCCTGCATACCTACAAAATAGTAAACCTAGTCTGTTGTGGATTTGATCTGGCTGTATTTAATAACATGACTTAACTTGTAAAAATTATTCAGTCTTTCAAAATACCTGGGACTGGCATTCTCAATGATATCCAGTATCCAAAGGAAGAAAAGCAACAGGTTGTAGGTGATTTTGCTTCATAACATGGAAAGTTATGAATTTAATAAAAAGATGCAAAATAATTGAACAACTTCCAGTAATTCTACATCAATAGGGCTATGCAGGATCATTTAATAAGCCTGAATAATGAATATATAAAGCTCTGTTGTGCACGTAGATCTCAGCAAATGCATAGGAGCTTCATTATGTACAATAAATAATTCATTTTTTATTTTTTGTTCAGCTTTAGGTGCAGTTTAAGGATCATAATACCTAAACCGAAGCATAATAAGGACTGTTATTCCCTACATCACAAGAAGCCGAGATAAGGGAAGCACTGCCAAAGTGATTTATAAAAATAATGCATCTGAATTTAAAATTATGATTTATTTCCCCAGATAATCACATTGATTATACAAAAATGCTTCCAGAAATATTGGGCTTAGTGTCTGGATTTATAGACAGATAGATAGACAAATGATAGGTAAATCTTTAACACCAATTTTGTAACCATATTGGTTACAGTAATCAGAATTTCTCCCACAGATATTAGCTGCTCACATCACTTACTAATGTGTAGTGTATTTAGCTATGCTTATTGAATTCAGCCAGCAGCTGGGGTTCACATCACATCTGCACCATGCAACCTGAGTTTTTATTTTATTTATTTACTTATTGGATTTGTATGCCGCCTCTCTCCGTGGACTCAGGGCGGCTAACAACAATGATAAAAACAGCTTGTAACAATCCATTACTAAACAACTAAAAAACCCTTATTATAAAACCAAACATACATACAAACATACCATGCATAAATTGTAAAGGCCTAGGGGGAAAGAGTATCTCAGTTCCCCCGTGCCTGACGGCAGAGGTGGGTTTTAAGGAGCTTACGAAAGGCAAGGCGGGAGGGGGCAATTCCCACTCTGTGGGACCTAACTGGTCGCTGGGCATTGGATTTGTTATTATGTACTGTACTGTTTTTTATTATTGTTGTGAGCCGCCCCGAGTTTGCGGAGAGGGGCGGCATATAAATCCAATAAATCTAACCTAACCTAAACCTAACCTAATCTGTGGGGGGAGCTGGTTCCAGAGGGCCGGGGCCGCCACAGAGAAGGCTCTTCCCCTGGGTCCCGCCAAACGACATTGTTTAATTGACGGACTCGGAGAAGGCCCACTCTGTGGGACCTAACTGGTCGCTGGGATTTGTGCGGCAGAAGGCGGTCCCGGAGATAATCTGGTCCGGTACCATGAAGGGCTGACCAGTTTAATTGTGTTTAAAAACTAGAGCACAAATTACATTATACTGCTTCGTCTAGTTCTTTTCTTTGGATTTTTAGTGTAGAATACTTTTAACTTTGGTATCAACTCAGACAAGGGGAAAATATTATTTTTAATGATCCAAAGTGGTATCACCTAATATTTTAGAAAGGGTCTGGTAGCCCCTTTTCTGACTAACCATATTCTATTAAAAGGCTTGAATTTTCATGGTTGACTTTATCAAATGCATCTACCATAGGCTACCACATATTTCCTGCTACAGTATCTACAATAGGGCATTACGATATTAATTATTAAATTGTGCAGAAACAGGCAGATTGACGTTCAAGATAAAAGAAAAAGAAGGCGCAGAGTATTTTCGAACATGGGACATATTTGGATAACAGAGGTAGAAATTAAGAGCGGGGAAAGTACTATTGTGTAAGCAAATGGATCCAGACAAAACCCTGTTCACAAAGCACTTATGTATGTAAACTGAAAGTGTATAAATAAACTGTTTAAAAAAGAAGATATTAGTTCACGGTCATATGTGGATCATGTCAGGGTGGGAGAGCATTTCCCATGGACCACATGGACCCTTAGACTTGTAGCAAAGTTGGGGCAGATCTAGGGTGGGTTTTGGCTTACTCCAATGCTGGTTCACTTCCTGGTGCAATGTGTAGCTGTGTGCGTGCATGCGCGGTTCTAAAAAACCCAGCTTCTGCACATGCAGAGAACCATAGAAAACCAGCTTCTGCACATGTGCAGAAGCAAAACACAAAATGGTGCTGCTGTCTATGGAGCCGCCAAGCCAGTTCGGGGGTGTGGCAGGCCTGGTTCACTACCGATTCTAGCAACCCAGACCACCAGGTTACTACCGGTTCTATAGAACCGGTTTGAACTGGCAGGAACCCATCTCTGGAGCAGATTCTGAGCAGGAAAGGTTTGCTGTCTTCGGCGCTGTCGGTGCGCCCTCCGAAGCTGTCACGGGTGCATGCGAGCCCGCCGGGTGCATGAACACTTGTCGGTGCAAGATTCCGCTTCTGCGCATGCGCAGCAAGTGAAATCGCTCATGAGGATGCTTGCACAAGTGAAACTTTGGTGGGTTTTGCTATTGTTTTTGCTTCCACTCATATGTAGAAGCAACAAAATCAGCAAAAATTGCCAAAATCTCGCTTGCGCGAAGGTTTTCATGCATGATTTTGCTTGCTGAGCATGCGCAGAAGCAAAATGTCGCATGAGGGTGTGTGTGTACGTGTCGGGGGTGTGCAGCTGCACACGCATCACAAAAATCGCTACCAGAACGGAGCATCTTACCGTTCCTGTAGCAAGCCTGGATTCTGAGGTCTCTTAAGGAAGGGTGGAGACACTTGCTTCCAAATGACCAATTTTGGATGCTACCTTTGTTTCTCTTTCCATCCCATTATTTATTTTTCTTCTGTTCAATCATGTAAGATTCTCTGGATAGGTCCATGCAGTTTCCTTGCAGAATTGGTTCCCATTTCCCCCTTCTTATGGCTGAGAGAAAGTGACTAGTCCATGATCACCCAGCTAACAAGAGTTCATCGTCTCCCAGTTTCTAACACGATGCCATCACCACTACACCAAACTGCCTCTAAGCCTACAATAATAGAGTTTAAAACACAAATTACCACACACATTTCCGCTTTTAATCCTTTTTTGTTGTTGTTAAAAGTACAAATATATCATGGCTGTGAGATCTTAGGGAGACAGAAAAATAAGCTAACACCCATCAACAATCCAAAATACAGTGATACCTCGTCTTACAAACCCCTCGTCATAAAAACTTTTCGAGATACAAACTTGGGGTTTAAGATTTTTTTGCCTCTTTTTCCAAACTATTTTCACCTTACAAACCCAAGGCGCTGCCACTGGGATACCCCGCCTCCAGGACTTCTGTTGCCAGCGAAGCACCCATTTTTGCGCTGCTGGGATTCCCCTGAGACTCCCCTCCATGGGAAATGCCACCTCCGGACTGCCGTGTTTTTGCGATGCTGCAGGGGAATCCCAGCAGTGCAAAAAGAGGCACTTCACTGGCAACGGAAGTCCGGAGCTGGGGTTTCCCAGCGAGGAGAGTCTCAATGAAATTGCACCATCACAAAAACATGGAGGTCCAGAGGTGGGGTTTCGAAGACTTACGTGTTTTTGCAATGCTGCAATTTCACTGAGGCTCCCCTCGCTGGGAAACCCCACCTCCGGAATTCCGTTGCCAGCGAAGCACACGTTTTTGCACTGGTGGAATTCCCCTGCTGGGATTCCCCTGTAGCATCACAAAAACACGGAAGTACAGAGGTGAGGTTTCCCATGGAGGGGAGCCTCAGGCGAACCCCAGCAGTGCAAAAACGGGCACTTCAGCTGGCAAAAGGGGTGAGTTTTGGGCTTGCAGGCATTAATCGCTTTTCCATTGATTCCTATGGGAAACATTGTTTCGTCGTACAAACTATTCACCTTACAAACTTCGTCCCAGAACCAATTAAGTTCGTAAGATGAGGTATCACTGTACACTTCACTAGCATCAGTATCTGTAATGTGGCAGGTGTGAAAAAGAACAAACACTGTTATGAAACAAAACAATAATGAATGCCATGGGAAAACTTCCCAAAATATAACTTAGAGAAACGCAGGGAAAGGCGCTGAGGAGGCCAAAGAGTAAAACAGGAAGCTTTAAAGTTTTAACAAGGTGTCTTCCGAAACCAAAATTGGGGCTGGAGTGCAGAATCCAGTAATTTACAGAGAAGACAGGTTAGCTATAGAACGGTTGCTGAAAAATGAGGGAAGCCGAATACATAATGGAGATCTCAAGGGCTGTAACCAGGTCATCGGAGATGATAAAAGGCTTGACCAAGGAATCTTTTGAACTTCCATAAGGCAATTTCTTTTGTTAAGGGGGATCATTTACAGTCCAGAAAGAATCCCCGTAAATCTCTTCGGATTCTGCTTCAAAAGTTAACTTCCAAATTGTTATTTCCCACCACCGCAGCTTCAGAAAATAACCGAAGGAGACACCGTAATGCAAAGATATAAAAGATAGGGCAGTCTAGAAGCGCTTCCATTACCCATCGTCTGCCATGAAAGACAAATTGAAAAAGAACCGAGAATTGGAATTAATATCGTTTCCCAATGTTTGTGGTCAGTAAGATGAATGTGCTAGAGACTTCTCCGTCCATGGCTGCTATAATTTCACACCCAAGCAGCCCAGTTTTGTTCTCCGGGATGCGCACACAACTCTCTTAGGGGACTCAGCAACTTGCAAGCCAGCAACGGAGAGCAGAGAGTGCGGCCTTAAATAATTAGTTAGAAACCTCTGCCAAACCAGCAGAGAAAAATAAGGTGCTTCAGAGGGCAATAAGGATCAAACCACCAATGTTCACTGCGAGAGAGCCTGGTGCGAGAGGTTTTTAAGAACACTTACAACTTTAAAGTCCAATTTGTATGGGGGAAAAAAACCCCGTGTGTATGTTTTCAAGCTGATATAAAAATAAAACTTTGGCACGGAATATGTTACGTTCCGTAAAGAATTAAAGGAGCAGGTTGTACAAGCCTTCTTTTTTTAGGAAATCCTGTTGAATTATTTTTTTTCCCCTCTGGGCTTGTCTAAAAGAAACAGAGCAGCAACAGAGAGATAGAGGCCTGGCGGAAATTTAAAACACGTTATTGAACCGACATAATAGGATAATAATGCAATACATGCGGGCCAATTTTCATACTAGGAAAGGTATTTTATGCCTGTTTAAAGCAGTTCTTTTTTTCCCCCCGACCAGAACAAACAAATAATGGGATGAAATGGAAAGTGCTGATCTACATTTGGAAAGCATAGCTTATTTTACAGTTTATGTTAAGGCCCTTCCATATGTAGCAGGAAAAAGAACGGGGCGGAGGGAGAGTTGAACCCCAAAATGCTATTCTGGCTACGCGCAAGCCAGCCATGGAAAACAAGGATAATGCAGTGCACAAATTCTTCTGATGGTTTTTAAACTCAGGACACAGATTAAAAGCACATATTATGGGAGGTGTGGAATTAAACCAACGTCAGGGTTCCAAGTAGCCCAACCAACCAAACAGCAACTCCAAGGCTGACATGTTCCTCTAAGCAAAGATTTGTTAGCCAGGTCATACTGGCACAGGGATATATATGGGGTGCTCAGGGAGGGGTAGCCCCTCTGGTGTTGGGGCATGTCATGTCCTTTTAGGACAGGTCATTTAGGGCAGCTTTTAGGGCAGCTCGTTCACCTGTGGTCCCCCCACCTGTCATTCAGCTCTCACCTGTGGCTCCTAATAGCTGAAGCATGCACAGCGGCCACATGTTTATGTTTGTTTATGTTTATTTAGATTTGTACGCCGCCCCTCTCTGCATCCCAGGTAACAGCTTCAACACGCTGACCAAACCAGGCTGAGAGTAGCCGGTGGGTCATTGACCTTCGACAAGATATGGTCTTGTCTAACCTGAGCATGTGAAGACAGATTCTGGTGGACTGAGTGGGTGAAATCTATGAGAATAGGTCAACGGTTATGAAGGTGGTCTTTGCAAGTGATGTGGTACGCTAAGAGCACGGCAAGACACGAAAGACGCCCTGGTCAACCATTAGGAGAAGGGAAACTCTGACTGCAAACCTCCTCCTCCCTTGTGGCTACATCCATCATTTGAAAAGGCTTCGGGAGTAACCCTTGAGGCAAAACCCGGAGCCGGAGTCCCGGAAGCAGTTCGTGACTGTGTACAGCCACGTTCTGATAACTCCTGCGACGTAGCTGGAACCCATCGTATTGGCCTTTGCCACTCCAATGGAATATTTCAGAGATGTGGAGAGGGGGGATCTTCTACTTGGGTAACAGTCTATCCTCCATACTAACCTACCCAGGCTTTGTGCTCTTGGGAGTCCCGACCATGATACCATGGTCTTTCGAGACCGGAGGATGCCAATGCAATGCATACTGGCACATCTGGGGAAACCTGACTCTAAAACCCCCTGAAATTTCTCCTTAGTTAAAAGTACATTTTTCTTCCCCCTGCCCATGCAGTCCATCTCATGGCCGAACCAGGCCCCAGTCTGAAGTCCATCTGGCTTGACACCCTGCTTTCTTCCACCTGATGGAAACCACAGGGAGGGTGGAGGCCATTTCCTCCCAGGGGATTCCTAGAGAGGCCCCACAGAGGCTTCTCCCCACCTTTTCCAGCCCCGTTTCCTCCCATGAGATTCCTACAGAGGCCCCATAGAGGCTTCTCCTGGCCTTTTCCGGCCCTGTTTCTTCCCATGAGATTCCTAGAGAGGCCCCACAGAGGCTCCTCCCGGCCTTTTCCGGTTACGGTTTTGGAAAATGGTTCTTGGGAAGAGGCAAAAAAATCTTGAACACCCAGTTCTTATCTAGAAAAGTTCGTAAGTAGAGGCGTTTGTAGGTAGAGGTACCATTGTACTATTGAACTTAATCATGCTGGGTAAAAATAAATGGAAGTTGCACCATTAAAGTACTGAAGTTATTAAACCTTTAGTCAGAGCTACTTTGGCCAGGCAGGACTCCTAAAATAAATGAAGCACCTGCAAAGCAGAAGCAGAAGCCTCTGTCTCAATACTCCTTTGCATCTCCCAAAGGTGTCTGAGTCTGACCCTTAAAGGAACTTTGAACTTGGTTGGCTTTGATGCTAAAAATCATTCCTTTTTTTGTTGTTGTTGACCACGGTTTGACAGTAAACCATATGTCACCAATGCATTGACATCTGCTTCTCTCCTCCACCCCCCATCCCTGAAAGGAGGAGGAGGGGGGGAGAAGAGGAGGAGAAAGAGGAAGAGGAAGAAGAACAAGAGGAAGGAGGAGGAGGAGGAGGAAGAAGAAGAAGAAGAAAAAGAAGAAGAAGAAGAAGAAGAAGAAGAAGAAGAAGAAGAAGAAGAAGAAGAAGAAGAAGAAGAAGGCTGTGTCTTGTTTATTTCTAAATTTCGCTATATCTGTTCCATGATAGGCTGGCATTTGCTGTTAAAGCAGAAAATTACAAGGAGGCTTAATTGACCCTCTTGTGTCTTTGAAAAATCCTGTCTGTTGTCTCTAATTGACCCTCTAGATACCTTTATGAAACAATGAAGGAACCTTCCGTAAATAATGGACGGTGATGATTAATAGCCATGGATAGGTTGGGCCTCCAGTTCACAGTGCTATGTTATAGCTGCTTCTTAAAAGACAAAACAATCCCCCACCAGTTCCCTGTCCTTCCCAAACAACAGGGTAAAAGAGAAAACAGCCTGCAGTGGCTTGTTATACAGGAGGGAGAAGAGTCCCTCCCTTGCAAATATTGTAATAAAATACATGCAAACTTAAATGAGGCTTAAACAGTCATCTATCATGGGAAGCAAAGGATTTCTTGTTCAGAAGAGGAACAAAGCAATTGCAACATTAATACCTGGTCCGTTTCATTTTTAATCTATGCCACCCCATTCTAAACACTCATCAGTGGGACTTAAGAGGTAGGAATAAACAACTAATAAAGGATAAAGTAACAAAAACAGCACAGAAGCCCAAGGGAAGCTGACGAGGAGTGGGGGGGGGGGAGGATATGTTCAGCCCCTGCCAGCCACAAAAGACAACTAATTTATAAACAAAGCAAAACAAGGTTTTCAATCAAGAAAGATGTTCCATCCTGGACATCCTCCAAGGAATTCCACAAAGAATGATTTTTCTGTGTCCTTTTGTTACCCAGGTCAGCGCAGAAGAAGAAAGACGATCGGCTGCGTGAAGTTGAAGGTATTAGAGTTTTATTAAAAAGCCACGGCTGACTCACACACACATTATTATTACTTATTATTATTATTATTATTATTATTATTATTATTATTATTATTTATTAGATTTGTATGCTGCCCCTCTCCGCAGACTCGGGGCGGCTCACAACAGTGATAAAAAACAATATATATTGACAAATCTAATAATTAAAATCTAAGATAACAATTATACCTTTAAAAATCCAAAAGCAAGGAACCCCAATATATTAAAAAAAAAAACCCATACATACAGTCATATCATGCACTAGAACTACATAGGCAGGGGGAGATGTCTCAGTTCCCCCAAGCCTGACGGCAGAGATGGGTTTTAAGGAGTTTACGAAAGGCAAGGAGAGTGGGGGCAATTGTAATCTCCGGGGGGAGTTGGTTCCAGAGGGCCGGAGCCGCCACAGAGAAGGCTCTTCCCCTGGGCCCCGCCAAACACACACACACACACAAACACACACACACACACACACACACACACACACACACACAGGAGATCGTGTAGCTGGCTTAGTTTTGACGCAGTGGTGACTTGTTTGGATCAGTTCGCCAGAACCAGTAGCAGAAATTTGCCCCTGCTCGCTGAAGCGGCAGCGATGGTTCTCTGTCCACACTCCCAAATCGATCCTCCAGTCGCCGCTTCTGGAAAGCAGCTGGCAAAGAACCCTTTTTGCATGCACAAAGGCTTCTACGCATGGGCAGAGAGTGATTTCTCTGACATGATGGAAATCCGCAAAATGCACACTTCCGTCACGATGCGAAGCGGTAGGGAAGGTAAGTGGAACCTACCTCTTTCATAAGCCCTGTCAAAGTTCCTACTTATGAGGCATAGAAAACAATGACCGATTCAGATCAAAACCCATATCCAAACATTCATGCGAAACAAGGCTGAAAGAAACTGAGTCACTACTTGCACTTCTCAATGGCCAATAGGAACCAGGCAGACAAAAGACCAAGTTTTATATTTGTGCAACAGCCATTATTATCTTTCTGGAGGAGAGTAGCTACCTTGTCTTACAACTGTTTCACCAAAACCATGTTCAATCTTGGATATTAAACCAAAGATTAAATAGGCGTTGATTGCTTACCTGAACGCCTCTTCTCGTACGGTGAGCGGGTACAGCAGTCACATGGGTTGCTCATGTCCAATCCGGTGGAACTGAGCCTAGTATTAAAAAAGCTTGCCGGATCCGCCCCTTCCCCAGAATTCGCGAATCCATAGACTAGGCTCAGTTGTGAAGCTCTGTAGTGTTCAACTCTCATTGTTAGAGGAAGAAAGGTATAGAAAGGTAAAGAAGACACATACAAGGGCGGGAAGTGACTGCTGTACCCGCTCACCGTACGAGAAGAGGCGTTCAGGTAAGCAATCAACGCCTATTCTCCGTACTGAAGGAGCGGGTCCAGCAGTCACATGGGACATACCCAATAGATGGTCCCTAGGGTGGGATTAGCTTGCTATCGTGAGAGATAACGGATTGGAGTACCCTTCTGCCGAAGGCAGCGTCCGCTGAAGCATAAGAATCAATTTTGTAGTGCCTGATGAAGGAATTTGGCGAGGCCCAAGTGGCTGCTTTGCAGACCTCCTCCAACGGGGCTTGAGTCGCCCAAGCGGCCGAGGTGGCTGCGCTCCTGGTGGAATGCGCAGTGATGTTCCTTGGAACTGAGAGGGAGGCCGACTCATAGGCCTTAGATATAGTCCCTCTGATCCAACGGCCTATTACTGTTGAAGACACTTTGGCCCCCATGACTCTGGGATGATAGGCTACAAAAAGTGCTTCTGACCTCCGAAAGGGTCCTGTGCGTTGGATATATATTCTCAGCGCTCTGGTGAGATCCAGGGTGTGCCATCTAATTGCCAAGGGATGGTCTCGTTGGAGGCAGAAGGAAGGTAGGACAATATCCTGAGATCTGTGGAACATGGAACTGACCTTGGGTAAGAAGGTGGGGTCCAGTCGCAAGACTACCTTGTCCTGATGGAATTGGCAAAGGTCCTGCCTGATTGAGAGGGCAGCCAGCTCCGAAATGCGTCGGGCAGAGGTAATAGCCACCAGGAAAGCTACCTTAAAGGATAGGTACCTGAGGGACGCCGATTTTAGGGGTTCGTATGGTGCCTGCGTGAGGGAATGGAGAACCCGTGGCAAATCCCAGGATGGATACCTGTGGACCTTGGAAGGTCTGAGGTTGGCTATGCCCTTGAGGAATTCCTGAACTTCAGGGAGGGATCGGAGAGGCTGTCTGCGGGGACCCCCTAGGACAGATGAAATGGCTGCCAGATGACGCCGGAGGGTGCTGGTGGAAAGTCCTTTATGGAAGCCTTGCATAAGGAAGGAAATGATTCTGTGAATGGGGATGCACAGAGGGGAGAGACCTTCCTGTAGACACCACTGGTGAAACTTGGACCACGTGTGGTCGTAGATTCGATTGGTCGAGCCCCTTCTGGCCTTTAAAATGACCTCCACTGAATCGGGGTCATGCCCACGCAGTTCTAAATCTCTCCTGATAACAGCCAAGCGGTGAGGTGGAACCACTCCGGGTCTGGATGGAAAGAGGCCCCCTGCCGCAGCATATCCCCCGAAACGGGGAGTCGCCAAGGGTCCTGGACGGACAGCTGTTGGAGATCCGCGAACCAGGGCCGGCGGGGCCAATGAGGGGCGATTAAGATTACTCGGGCCCTCTCGGTGAGGACCTTGTGAATCACGTCCGGGAGGATTGGAATTGGAGGAAATGCGTAGAGTAGGCCTGGAGGCCATGGACTCCGGAGGGCATTGATTGCTTCCGCTCCCGGGGATGGAAATCTGGAATAGAAGCGAGGGAGTTGGGCGTTCGCATTGGTCGCGAAGAGATCCAGAACTGGTAGGCCGAATCTGAGGGTGATTTGATGGAACAGGTCTTGATGGAGGTTCCACTCTCCTGGGTCTATCGTTGCTCGGGATAGCCAATCCGCCTGGACGTTGAGACTCCCCGAGATGTGATCGGCTAGGAGCGACTGGAGATGTTTTTCCGCCCAAAGGCCCAACTTGAGGGCCTCCCTCATGAGAGCCTTGGATCTCGTGCCCCCCTGCCTGCAGATATGGCTTTTTGTGGCAATGTTGTCGGTGAGAATGAGAACGTGCCGGTTGGGAATGCGAGGAGAGAAATGCTTCAGAGCCAGGGAAACGGCTCTTAACTCTAGCCAATTGATTGGCCTGGAAGCTTCCTCCGGGGACCACGTGCCCTGGGCTATCATCCCCTGGGCGTGGGCGCCCCATCCCGATAGACTGGCATCTGTGGTGATGACAAATTGATCCGGGCACCTGAACGGGGATCCTTTGTCCATGGCCGGAGACTTCCACCACTTGAAGGATCTGCGAACACTCAGTGGGATGACAATGCGTCGATTTGAGTTGCTGTGCCCCGATCTCTGAAAAGGCAACAGAAGCCACTGGAGTTCCCTAGCATGAAGGCGAGCCCAGGGAATGATGCCTATGCATGACACCATCTTCCCCAAAAGGGAAGATAGAGTAACTATGGATACTGAAGGATTAGATAAAATGTTAGAAATTAACTCCACTATACTGAGTTTTCTCTCGGGCGAGAGAAAAACCTGGGAAGATTTTGAATCAATAATGGATCCCAGGTGAGGAATGGAAGTGGAAGGTTGGAGGTGACTTTTTTCAAAGTTGATGGAAAACCCATGGTCCTGAAGGACTGACATGGTGACAGAAAGGTCTGATTTCACTCTCTCTAGGGAGTTCCCATGAATTAAAATATCATCAAGATAACATAAAATGTGGATGGGAGACGCCCGGATATAGGCCGCCAGGGACCCCAAGAGCTTTGTAAAGACCCGAGGGGCCGAGGAAAGGCCAAATGGCATCGCCCTATACTGGAAATGCCTGCCTTGAAAGGAAAAACGTAAAAATTTTCTGTGGCATTTGGCTATAGGAATGTGAAGGTAGGCCTCAGTGAGGTCTAAGGAGACCATGAAATCTCCCGAGTGAATGGCGGCCAAAATAGAAGACAAGGAGTGCATCTTAAACTTCCTATATTTGATGAATAGGTTTAGTTTCTTTAAATCCAAAATGGCTCTCCAACCTCCGGAGGACTTTGGAACCATAAATAGGATGGAGTAAAAACCCATGCCCTTCTGACCGGAAGGGACCGGTTGAATGGCTCTAATGGACAATAGATGAGAAATGGCCTCCTCCATACGGTTACAATCTGAGGATGACCTGGGAGAAGGGCAGGAAATAAAACATTTAGGGGGAGGAGAAATAAATTCTAAAAGAAGACCTGTTTGAACAGTGTCAATGACCCAAGGGTCCTTGGAGGTGAGACGCCAATTTGAAGCGAAATGAGCTAGGCGACCCCCTATGGGAATGGAGGAAAGATTACCATCTAGGTTTTTTTGAAGCCCTGTTAGAGGAAGCTCCCCTTTGGAAACGAAAACCTCTACCCCTGGAGTTCCTACCTTGGGAACGAAAGCGGGGGGAATACTGACCTGGAGATCTCTGATAGGAAGCCGCTTGATCTTGCTGGCGCCCTGGGCGACGAAAGGACTGCGTTTTGGTAACCTTTTTCGTGGTTGGACCCAAAACCTTCTTCTTGTCCGTGGTCTCCGTGAGGAGTGGATCCAGAAGATCACCGAAGAGAAGGTCGCGCTTTAAGGGGCCCTGGGATAACTGCCACTTTTGGCGAACTCCCGCTTGCCAAGGGCGAATCCATAGGAGTCTTCTTGCCGTTGTAGAAGCTGCAATAGACTTAGCAGAAAATCTAGTAGATTGCAAGGTGGCATCAGCCACGTACTGGGCAGCTGCAAAGACCTTGTTGAAGTCTTGTTGACCTCTCAAGTCATCGGGAGGAATGTGCTGTTGAAGTTGGCGAAGCCACAGCAGCATGGCTCTGGAAAAGAAGGAGGCCGCTGCAGAACTTTTAATGGCCCAGGAATCAGCGGAGAATCCTCTTTTGAGCATTTGCTCGATGCGCTTGTCCTCTGGACGGAGGACTTCCTCCGCCTCGCCTGGCACAGCCGCTGCAGAGTGAAGAATTTTGACAGGTTCATCTGGTTTGGGAAAAGATAGAAGCTCTTCATAGGAAGAGGAGAGTTTATACAACTTTCTGTCCTTGGTGGAGGGATTAAGGCCAGAGGCTGGAAAATCCCACTGTTTGAGTAAGGCATCTTTAAACAATTTAGGCATAGGAATTACCTCGTTATCCTCCTGTTCCTCTGTGAAGTAAGGTAAATTCTCCTCCGGGGGATCAGTGGAAGTGGAGGCTTGTTTCTCCTGGGCTGCTAATCCCGTAGAAATTCTAGCTTTGAGGAGGAGAGATTTGAATAGTTGAGAAGGAAAAATAGTAATTGGAGGAGGGACCTTTATTTGGGATTCCTCATCCTCTGATAAGCCCTGAAAAGGGTCTTCATCCTCCTCTACATCCTCATATTCATCCTGGGAGGATTCTGAATCATCCTGAATAGGAGCTCTGACCGCTGGGGAAGAACCCAAGGGGCGGGAGGAACGAGAAGGAGGAAGAGGTAAAGGAAGCTCATTGATGGAGGAGAGTTTGGCATCAATGGCTTTAGACAACACAGCAAAAATAGATTGGAACTCAGGAGGTAAACTGGAAATATCAGCAGAAATGGCAGAAGAATCCCTAAAGGCCTGGGAGGATCCTGGCTGGGGGGAATCTTCAATAATATCTGGTTCCTCTGGACCTATGCCCCATAGGTTAGGTTGGGGTCTGTCTAGGTTTGGCTCATCCAGAGATAACACAGGGACCCCAGAAGGAGGCAGACTAGAGGCCTCTGGTGGGTCTTGACTACTGATTACTTGGGCCTGCACTTTCAAACGTTTTGCTGATTTGTCATGAATTTTTTGTAGGGCTAGGTCCCTTCTCTTCTCGGCCCTGGTGACCTTGGTCGAGGGGCGGGCCCCTGGAGAAGAGGAGGAAGAGGCCTGGGGGATACTAGTAATCTCATCGCCTGTAGGCCTGGCCTCTCTGGGACCTTTAGTTGTGCCTCTCTTGGGAAAAGTAGCCATAGTCTGACAATTAACAGAAGACAAGGCTGAGCCAATAACTAAATTATAAGGAGAAGATTTCAAGGACTTCCCAAGAGGAATGGATCCTGCTTCGAGGCCTCGAAGCTGCTGAAACGTGAGGACAATCTGGGCAAACCCAGAGTTCGTGCCCCCAAATCCAGCGGGGCCAGCCTCCCTAAACTTTGCAATTAAGTAAACCAAGGCACTCTGGTTGGAGGCTTAGCCGGTGGAGAATTTAGCCTGGGACCCCCAAGGCCCGCTCCCGGATCCACGCGGTGGACTGAGGCCTACGCGGCTGGCAGAAGGCCAACACGAGAGGCCTAGATTTTTTAAAAAGGGCGCGAAGGCCTTCGCGCCGAAAAAATCGCTCCGTAGAATTTCTTAAGGGAAAAGCGATCGACTAAGTCCAGGAGACTAGAAGGCGTCTCACTCCGCAGGAGGTATTTTATAAGCCCTTATATACAATAAATAAACAATAATTCAATGATAAATACTTGCACCAGGACCTCCAGGCCAAGGGATTAGAAGAATCCACAAGCGGCCGCAGGAATCGTAACCGGCAAAACCGCCGGGGGAAAACGAAACCGCAACTTCTCCCAAGGAAAAAAGCCGAGCCGCTTTTTTTCTTTTTTTCTTTTAAACGGCTGGCGCAATTAGTGCAAGTAATTAAATAAAGACAATAAATCTTACTACTTTTTTGAAGGAAAGATCGAAGGGAAGGTGTTAGAATGTTGAACGAGCAATCACAATACAACCGCAGGATATGCGAACTGAGCGAATTCTGGGGAAGGGGCGGATCCGGCAAGCTTTTTTAATACTAGGCTCAGTTCCACCGGATTGGACATGAGCAACCCATGTGACTGCTGGACCCGCTCCTTCAGTACGGAGAACCAACCGTTTTCTCCTGGAAACATTGATCCCAGAACCCTAGAAAATTGGCAGGTTTTCTTTAAAAAAAAAAAGTATTATTATTATTTGAGGGAGGCGGCTTAGCATCTCATGGCACACTATAAAATTCCACAGAACACTGTTTGAAAAACTGGAACGGAGTGAACACCTGAAAGATTGGTCCAATGGGTTCAATTCAGCTTTGTTTGAGTGATACCATTCATGCAGCACCTGAGTGGGAATGAATGGAATTACCTGGACATTCAATTTCATCTTCCAGGACCAATGATAGCAATAATAATAATAATAATAATAATAATAATAATAATAACAACAACAACAACAACAACAACAGCAACAACAACAACAGGAGAGTTGAAAGGGACCTTGGAGGTCTTCTAGTCCAACCTCCTGCTTAGGCTACACCATTTCAGACAAATGGTTATCCAACATCTTATTAAAAACTCCCAATGTTAGAGCAGTCACAATTTCTGGAGGCAGGCCATTCCACTGATTAATTTCTCTAACTATCAGGAAATTTCTTAGTTCTAAGCCTATTGCCTCCCAACAATCTGGGTCCTCATTTTACCCATCTCAGAAAGATGGAAGGCTGAGTCAACCTTGAGCCTACTGAGATTCGATCTGCCAAACTGCCTGCAGTACTGCACCCTAACCACTGTTCCACCACAGCTCTTCCAGAAGGCCAAAGGGGAGAAGACGGTTCTGACCTCCAGTGATAGAACTTTCCAAAGATACAGGGGCAGAAAAGGCCCTTTTCCTTGACCCCGTCTACTTCAATTCCTTAAAAGATGGAATCTGTAGAAGACAAATGGAACAGGTGTGGTGGTTGGGCTTTTCCCATCAGGGAGAGACACTTCCTCCCTGTGAGATACTGAATTCACATCCTTATGACCTCCAAAACCCATTTCAAAGATGGAAGCACTTCCCAGCCCTAACAGTCTTATTGTTGGTTGTAAAGTTGTGTCTGATCCATCGCAACCCATGGACAACATTCCTCCAGGCCTCCCTGTCCTCTACCATCCACTGAAGTCCATTTAAGCTCATGCCAATTGCTTCAGTGACTCCATCCAGCCACCTCCTTCTCTGCCGTCCCCTTCTTCTTTTGCCCTCCATCGTTCCCAGCATTAGTCTCTTCTCCAGTGAGTCCTTCCTTCTCATTGGGTGGCCAAAGTATTTGAGTTTCATCTTCGGGATCTGGCTTTCTCAAGAGCAGTCGGGGTTGATCTCCTCTAGGACTGACCGGTTGGGTCACCCTGCAGTCCAAAGGACTCACAGGAGTCTTCTCCAGCACCAAAGTTCAAAGGCCTCAATTCTTTGGTGCCCAGCCTTCCTTATGGTCCAACTTTCACAGCCACACATTTGTCATAACTTTCCTCCCCAGGAGCAGCCTTACTTTTTACCATTTATTCCTAATACTCTTGATTAACACTGAGAGCATCTGTCATGAAAACATTTGCATCATTTGCATTTTACAATAAAAGCAAAGGGCTTATGGGTTTTATTTTATTATATTTTTTTGCCAGCATACCCTGCACATAATAAATAATTTGGACCGCCATAATTCAAAAAGTAAAACACAACCTTTAATAGAACATCATGGTATTTTGTGGTGCCACTATTAAATTTACTTATTTAAAACGGAGTATCTGAGATTACATTCCGAACTAGGCTGAACGTGCCCGCAAAATGAGTAAATCAAAACTTTATTACAATGTCCAAAATAAAATGAAGGTGTGCAGTCTAGTGTGCCTTTCTATATATCTCCGGTCTAAAGTGTTAAAGAGAAACTTTACTGGGTTGAAGGAAAATGATGTATTGAAATTCTAAATTTATCATTCAGCTTTAGCAAGGGGAGGGAGGGAAAACTAAGTGAATATTTAACATTTTGCAGCAAACAAACTTGAGAACAACCCTGTTCGAATACTTAGCAGAGGCTCAGAAAGATGAAAGATAAGGGACCCCATGTTGAATCGTTGCTGAACTTCCAAATACAGTGATCCCTCGATTATCACGAGGGTTCCGTTCCAAGACCCCTAGCGATAATCGATTTTTCACGATGTAGGGTTGCGGAAGTAAAAACACCATCTGCGCATGCGCGCCCCTTTTTTCATGGCCGCGCATGCGCAGATGGTGGAGTTTGCGTGGGCGGCGGGGAAGACCCAGGGAAGGTTCCTTCGGCTGCCCAGCAGCTGATCTGCTCGACAGCGCAGCAGCAGCGAGCAGATGAAAATCGGGGTTTCCCCACCGCCCACGCAAAGGGGAAACCCCGATTCGGCTCCTCGCTGCTGCTGCGCTACCGAGCAGATCAGCTGCTGGGCGGCCGAAGGAACCTTCCCTGGGTCTTCCTCGCTGATGCCCCCGCTCGCCCGCCCCGCCGCCTGCCGCCCGCCAGCAAGAGGGGGAGAGATAGAGAAAGAGAGAGAAGGAAAGAAAGAGATGAGAGAGGGAGGAAGAGAGTGTGAGAGAGGAAGAAGCAAGATAGAGAAAGAGAGAGAGAAAGAAAGATGAGAAAGGAAGGAAGAGAGTGACGTCATCGGGTGGGAAAAATCGTGATATAGCATTTCGCGAAGAACGAGATCGCGAAAATCGAGGGATCACTGTACTCATTGTTGGAAAATGTCACGCCTAGAGAATTTAGCGTGCTTAGACTTTCCGGCAGAAATCTGTATGATCAATCAGCCTGATGTTTTCAGGTTGAAAAAAATGCAACCGTTGTATTCTCTCTTATGGGTTTAGAAAGGGGTGTGGGTGTCGGGGCGGCTCTTTGGTTAAATCTCATCATAAATACAATAACAGATTATTATTATTATTATTATTATTATTATTATTATTATTATTATTATTATTTAGATTTGTATGCCGCCCCTTTCTGTGGACTCGGGGCGGCTCACAACACAATAAAACAATTCATAACAAATCTAATAATATATAATTTAAAATTTAAAATAGTTAAAAAACCCCATTTTTAAGCAGACATACCTACAAACATACCATACATAAATTATATAGGCCCGGGGGAGATGTTTCAATTCCTCCATGCCTGACAACAAAGGTGGGTTTTGAGAAGTTTACGAAAGGCAAGGAGGGTAGGGGCAGTTCTAATCTCTGGGGGGAGCTGGTTCCAGAGAGTTGGGGCCGCCACAGAGAAGGCTCTTCCCCTGGGGCCCGCCAACCGATATTGTTTAGTTGTCCAAATAGTTTTTCCTGTTGATAATAAATGGAAGAATAGAATAGAATAGAAAATATGGAATAGAGTTGAAAATATGGAATAGAATAGAATATAAAAATATGGAGTGGAATGGAATTGAAAAGAAAAAGTGGTGTGGAGTAGAATAGAATAGAATAGAATAGATTCACAAAGAAGCCAGTATCACAAAGTCAGTGGTAGTTAAAATAGCTTCTTCTTCTACTTCCTCCATTGATCATCTCCTCATTTTTTTCCCCTCCCAACTAGGCAGGAAGATGAAATTGTAGCTTGGCTCAGCAGTTTGTAACTGTAGTATCAGATTCGCATCACCTCTGTTCTCCACCAAGGGAGAATCTAGTTTCTCCTTCAACTTTGAATATACTGCAGTTTATCCCATACATTTATGGATAGGCCAGCCAGTTAATGGGCCAGACTGAGAAGGAAGAAACCAAACAGAGTATTGTGTTCAAATGCCTTGAGTTTTCTTAAACTTTTAACGGTGCAAAAGATTTGTTGAAGGGCGCCATGATACAGCTTTTTCAATTCCTCTTATCTGCCAACTTTCAACAGTTCAAGAAATGGAGATTTTGGTTCTTCTTAATATAATAATATATAAGTTTGCAACAGACATTTTGCAAAAATGTTCTAGCAAATCTTAATAAGTGGATTGTGTCAAATGGTATTAATTGGAGAAGTAGTGACTCAAAGAGGATATTCCCAGGTTCCTTTTTTCTGTAAATATTATCTTTATCAACTTCATTAATGTTTAGCTTCTAAACTCTTTGTTTTTTATTTACAAAATATGTTCAGACTTTTTATATTCATGTACCATTAGAAACAAATAACTCCAAGATGAAAAGGCTATCATTGCTAAATCTGATTGCCAGATCAGATTGCCATACACTTTCATTAAAGATATTGCACATCCTTGAGTAGCAGCATATATTTCCAAGTTGACACAAGCAGATGTTTATTTAACTGTTTATTTAACTGCAATAGTTAAATGGCAAAGAATGCTACTCGCTCCCAACAGATGAACAAGGTTGTCACTACTATCATTAGCAAACAATACAAACGCAAATAGAAATATTATTTTGTATGCCTGGTAAATAGTGAAAAGTGGGCCATGGATTACAATAAACAACACTGATTTAGAAATCGAATTGTATTTTTGAAGGTAAACTCGTCTGTGGAATTGTTTGGAGGAGGAGTGTTGCTCAGAGTATGATTTAGGTGTAAAATGAAATGCAGATGTTGGAGGGAGGGAGGGAGAGAGAGAAAGAAAGAGAGAGAGAGAGAGATTTTTATAGAAACAGATGGAGAGAATCAATCATATTACGATTTACAATGGGAAGTTGTTAGTTCAAATTCTGGGAAATTGTTACTTTTCCATAGAACTGAAGTTAAATTAATACTCCCTTAAGCAAAAGCAGGACTTATAGAGTTTTATCAACATAAAGTGACAAAGACTGACTTGCCAGCTGCTGTTTTCCCTTACAACACAAACATAAAAACACATATTTAAATTTATGAAGTGCCAAGATATAAGAAGTAGGATTTATCTCCTGAGCAGGCTTTTCCTTGAATCACACATTCTGTCCTTGCTTCCACAGAATTCCCAGGTCCCAGGTCTGGATGGGCGGATGGACGGATGGACAGACGGATGGACACACACACACACACACACACACACACACACATTGTTTATTTTCACAGCAACCTTTCAAAATAGGTTAATTAGGCAGATATGCACTTATTGCCTCGAGCACATTCTGTCAAAACCAGGAAGTTAAGTTGGGATGCTGGAAAATTAAAAATTTTGACTTCACTGAATTTTAGGCATGTGTCTTCCTTAAAAAAAAAAGATTTATGCCCTAAACATCTTTTTTATGAACTCAATGTAAGACTCTCTCTGCATTTTATCCCTGGAGAGGGGAAACCTCCTAATTGTGTGAGATGGTTTAGCTCTGGGAAAAGGACTCACCCAAAGTCAATCAGAGGTGACTTTCCATGGTGGACAAGTAGACTGTACTCTTAGTAGAGCAGTCTAACCACATTCTCCAAGATGCTTTAAAAAAAAAACGCCCGGATTGGTTTTTCCTTGAGAAAGAATAAGAAAGACGTTTCACCTCTCATCTAAGAAGCTTCATAAATTCTGTCAAGATGATGGGGAGGGGGGAGCATTCTTCTTCAATGAAAAAAAAAAGTTTAGTTGCCTTTTGAAAAAAACAGCTTTGAGGCAAGAATAGAATGGAATAATAACAGAGCAGAGCAAAGTAGAAATCAAGAAAAGAGTAGAATAGTAAATAGAATAGAAATTAAGAATAGAGTAGAGTAGGGTAGGGTAGGGTAGGGTAGAATAGACTAGACTAGACTAGAATAGACCTTGGAGGTCATCTAGTCCAACCCCCTGCTTAGGCAGGAAACCACTTTACCATTTCAAGCAAGTGGTTATTCAAACTCTTTTTGAAAACTTCCAGTGTTCGATTGGCGACTTTATTGCTTAATGTCTTTTTTGCAGGAATCTTCCCAGACTGGTGGCTTGTACCTGGACAAGAATACAGGTAATCCTCAATGTATGACCCTAATTGAGCCCAGCATTGGTGCTGCTAAGAGTGAAAACTGTACAGCAGGGGTGTTGCTACCAACTCTTCCTTTCTCTGGGTTGAGAGAAGGGAAATAGTTACATGCTACGGGGAAGGATCTCTTGAATGTCAAACTGCAAACTGCACAAGGAGTTAAATGCTTACAGTGCCCATGGTCTTTTACACAAGCATTCAAAGTAATTTCCAATCTCCTGTCACCTGAGATCTAAATGGCTTCTCAACCTGAAATAGCTACAGCCACACCGTCTCCCCAGCACACCCGCCCACCCGACGGGGGAGGAAAGGTGAATTTGCTGGGTAATGAATTCTCTGCAGTGCTTCCAAGTGATATTAGTCTACTATTCAGTAAACTCTTGAGAAAAGTCCCAATGGTAATTTTTTTTTTTTACGTAATACGTATGCAGAGTTCCGTAATACTCCAGTTCACTGCCAGAGCATGAAGTCAAGGTGTATTAAGCATAATGAGAACTCGTCACAAGGGGCCAGTTTTTAAAAAAAGGAAAGGAAGAAGAGAGTTTTGATGTACTTGAATAAATTGAAAATGTTTTTTTTCCCCCCAATCTTACAATTTGAAAGCAAAATTCGCAAACTTCAGATCGTGCAGAATGCAGCTGCGAGAGCAATCATGGGCTTTCCCAAATATGCCCATGTTACACCAACACTCCGCAGTCTGCATTGGTTGCCGATCAGTTTCCGGTCACAATTCAAAGTGTTGGTCATCACCTATAAAGCCCTTCATGGCACCGGACCAGATTATCTCAGGGACCACCTTCTGCTGCACGAATCCCAGCGACCAGTTAGGTCCCACAGAGTGGATCTTCTCTGGGTCCCGTCAATTAAAGAATGTCGCCTTCTCTGTGGCGGCCCCGGCCCTCTGGAACCAACTCCCCCCAAAGATTAGAATTGCCCCTACCCTCCTTGCCTTTCGTAAGCTGCTTAAAACCCACCTCTGCCATCAGGCATGGGGGAATTGAGACCTTCTTCCCCCGAGGCCTTTACAATTCTATGCATGGTATGTCTGTATGTATGTTTGGTTTTTTTATATTAATGGGTTTTTAATTGTTTCTAGCATCAAACTACTATTGTACACTGCTTTATTGTTGCTGTTAGCCGCCCCAAGTCTCCGGAAAGGGGCGGCATACAAATCCAATAAATAAGTAAGTAAGTAAGTAAGTAAGTAAGTAAGTAAGTAAGTAAGTAAGTAAGTAAGTAAGTAAGTAAGTAAGTAAATAAATAAATAAATAAATAAATAAATAAATAAATAAATGGTGCTTGTGTTTTGCCTAATGTCCGATTTTTGGGATATTCTGCAAGAATATTATGTGCTCAGAATAAATAGAGTATTCAACACTTTTAGTTGTCAAAACCAAAAATACACTTCTCAAAAAAAATATAGGGAACACTCAAATAACACATCTTAGATCTGAATGAATGAAGTATTCTCATTGAATACTTTGTTCTGTACAAAGTTGAATGTGCTGACAACAAAATGAAATTGATTGCAAATCAGTGTTGCCTCCTAAGTGGACAGTTTGATTTCACAGAAGTTTTATTTACTTGGAGTTATATTGTGTTGTTTAAGTGTTTTTAAGCAGTATACATTGTCTATGTTATTGTTGTCTTTACATTGTCTTTGTTATTGTTGTGAGCCGCCCCTAGTCTACGGAGAGGGGCGGCATACAAATCTAATAAATAAATAAAATAAATAAATAAATACATTAATGTGGATCAGGGGAGTTACTCATATAGCAATAGCAATAGCATTTAGACTTATATACCACTTCAGAGTGCTTTTATAGCCCTCTGTAAGCGATTTACAGAATCAGCCTCTTGCCACCAACAATCTGGGTCCTCATTTTACCCACCTCGCAAGGATGGAAGGCTGAGTCAACCTTGAGCCAGTGGTGAGATTTGAACTGCTGAACTAAAACTAGCAGTTAGCTGAAGTAGCCTGCAGTGCTGCACTCTAACCACTGGGCCACCCCGGCTCACATCCTTTCCCATGCCTATTTCTGTAATTATTTTTCAATATTTCTTGCAATCGCATTTTTTGGGAGGTATGTTCTTTTCAAATTACAGCTGTATTAGCTGTGAAATGCAAGGACTGCAACTCTTTGAAGCTGTTTGCTTGTTTGTTGAGCCGCCCCGAGTCTCCGGAGATGGGCGGCATACAAATCTAATTAATAATAATAATAATAATAATAATAATAATAATAATAATAACAACAACAACAACAACAACAATAATAATTATTGTTGTTGTTGTTGTTGTTGTTGTTGTTTGTTAATTAATTTTTTTAATGCCGCCCTTCTCCTTAGTCTCAGGGCGGCTTACAACATGTCAGTTCTTTGTGCTTCCAACTCAGCAATATTATTACATGCATGCATTCATTTCCTTTTTGGTAATGCTTTCATTATGGAAAATTATAGAACCAGGATCAAGGATCCATTTCCACAAGAAAGAAGATCCCAGGCAGATCTTCAATTTGTATTAAGTTTCAAAGAAACTATGTTCAGTCTGTTCAACTTGCAAACTGTCTCTTGCACGCGGATTCACTGTTTAATGCTGCAAGTAGCTTTCCTACTCAACTTTATTCTGTTACTGAGGACATTGAAGGAGGAGAGGAGCCACCACTTTTCTCTTCAAAAAGCTCCAACATATGCAAATCTGATTTAAACTTGTGTGCAAAGGGAAGATAGGGTGGTTATGTAGATATAGATTACATGTGACATGCTTTTTCATCTACTTCCATCGTTCAATATTCTTGGAACATCTTCTAAAGAACTGTGTTTGTTGACACCTTCTGAGATGGCCTGAGACCTTTTTTATTTATTTAGTTTTTAGTTTTTAGTTGTTTTTAGTTTTTAGTTATTTTCATCAAGCAGGTATTACACCATAGATATAAGCATAAACATAGAAACAGAAGTCTGACGGCAGAAAAAGACCTCATGGTCCATCTAGTCTACCCTTATACTATTTTCTGTATTTTATCTTAGGATGGATATATGTTTATCCCAGGCATGTTTAAATTCAGTTACTGTGGATTTATCAACCACGTCTGCTGGAAGTTTGTTCCAAGGATCTACTACTCTTTCAGTAAAATAATATTTTCTCATGTTGCTTTTGATCTTTCCCCCAACTAACTTCAGATTGTGTCCCCTTGTTCTTGTGTTCACTTTCCTATTAAAAACACTTCCCTCCTGGACCTTATTTAACCCTTTAACATATTTAAATGTTTCGATCATGTCCCCCCTTTTCCTTCTGTCCTCCAGACTATACAGATTGAGTTCATTAAGTCTTTCCTGATACGTTGTATGCTTAAGACCTTCCACCATTCTTGTAGCCCGTCTTTGGACCCGTTCAATTTTGTCAATATCTTTTTGTAGGTGAGGTCTCCAGAACTGAACACAGTATTCCAAATGTGGTCTCACCAGCACTCTATATAGCGGGATCATAATCTCCCTCTTCCTGCTTGTTATACATCTAGCTATGCAGCCAAGCATCCTACTTGCTCTCCCTACCGCCTGACTGCACTGTTCACCCATTTTGAGACTGTCAGAAATTGCTACCCCTAAAACATAATTACAAATACATGAAGTGGATACAAATAAAAGGGAACATTAATACAGGGATGGTAGGCACGCTGATGCGTTTATGCATGCCCCTGAAAGACCTCTTAGGAATGGGGTGAGTTCGACAGTAGACAGTTTAAGGGTAAAGTTTTGGGGGGTTAGAGACCACAGCGTCAGGTAGTGCATTCCAGGCATTAACAACTCTGTTACTGAAGTCATATTTTCTGCAATCAAGTTTGGAGAAGTTTACTATAAGTTTGTATGTATTGTATGCTTGTGGTTGAAGCTGAAGTATTCATTGACAGGTAGCAGATAAATTTATGTACAGTACTATGCTTAGGTTAGATCAAAGATGGTGAAGTTCCAAGTTGTCTAAGCCCAAAATTTCAAGTCTGGTGGTATAAGGCTGGGAGCAAAGGAGTGGAGGACCTGTCTCATGAAACATCTCTGGATATGTTCAATTGTATTCACGTCTAATATACAGCCCGGGTTCCAGACAGATAAGCTGTATTCAAGAATTGGATTTTCCTAAAAGCTTGGGGAGTGAACTCTGCTACCAATTCTATCATCTTGAAACATTCAGAACTAGTGAGTCCATAGAAAAATATTAGATAGTTTTGAATTTCTGGATTAATTACAAACTAAACTCATATGCTAAGAACTCAAACAAAGCTCGCTCAGCATTAGCCCTTGGTTTCCAAGCTATTACTGACATCACCAAAGAGCTATGGCAAGGAGAAGGGCTTGTAAAATTTTTATCATAATATTATAGGCTTTCTTCAGAATTCCAAAGCCTCCAGAAACTATATTTTTCATTAGATGGAATTCAAGCTTCAGTCTAAGCGAACCAAGTAATCTAGTTTATTTTGAAACTTTAAATGAGAATATTTGGGGATCTATTCAAGGCTGCAGATGCAGCTGCTGTCAACATTACCAGTGATATTTTGAGGACAATGGAAAGAAGCACAGAGGGAATTGCAATCTAATCACAAGACCTCCAAGTATTGTTGTAATTCCAATGACAACCCTTGCAGGGAAGATATAACTAGAGCTGAGAACGAGGCCAAATTTAAAACTAGTAAATAATCAAGCTAACATATGCTTGCTTGAGATGATCTCATTCTGAATTTACCTGCAGTAAAGCACAGTTAAATTACATTTTCCATTCCATGCTCCAGTTTGACAGGAGCTGTATAGTCTCCTGTAGTCTATCATTTTGATAATTTTGTCAAGCCTTTTAATAGAATATAAAGCATTTGAAGCAAACGGGAAGAAATGTAAGGTCCAGCAGATATGAGAAGATGACTTATAGTATTTACCGATGTTCTAGACTTGGCTCAATTACAACTGAGTTTCGTGAGATATATTTAAAAGTCCCTTTTACTCCTATGAAAATTCTTTAAGAAACACTTTAAATTTATAGCTGTAAGACTACCTGGCTAGTATAAATAAGCCCGAATGAATTTAATCCCTGAACAATCTACTTTCTGATTGTAGGAAAGTCAATGTTGTCGACCCCCCCACCCACCAAAAACCCAAACCCTCACCTAGCCATCAAATACAAGGGAACACACAGTCTTTGGTGACACATTATGATGAAGTATAGATTGAGCAATATGCTCAGTGAACAGAATAAGCAATTCAAGAGTTCGGAATATGTTCATTTGAAAAGGTGTTCAGTTAAAGAGAAGGACGCTGTATAACAGAGGGATAGAAAGGACATCATTATAGTTGTTTTATCTTCATTACACAACTCCAGTTGTAGCACTGGTTGGCACACTCTCACATTCTGTCATCAAATAAATATTAAGGCAAAATCAACAGAAATACAGTACAGTGATCCCTCGATTTTCGCGGGGGTTACGTTCCAAGACCTCCCGCGAAAATCGATTATCCGTGGTATAGTGGTGCGGAAGTAAAAACACCATCTGCACATGCGTGCCCTTTTTCCATGGCCGCGCATGCACAGATGGTGGAGGCGGGGAGCGACGAAAGTGCGGAAGCCGACAGATTGCTTTGAATGTCAGCTGCCCCCGCCCCCCCAGCACCCGCTCGCCCGCCGCTCGCCCGCCTGCCCGCCCGCTCGTTCTCTCGCCGTTTGGCCGTTTGCTCAGCCGGCCGCTCGCTCTCTCGCCGCTCTCCCGTTCGCTCGGCCGGCCGCTCGCTCGCTCGCTCGCTGCTCGCCCGTTCGCTCGGCCGCCTGCCCGGCCGCTTGAGAGCAAGAAGGGGAGAAATAGAGATGAGAGAGGGAGGAAGAGAGTGTGAGAGAGGAAGAAGCAAGATAGAGAAAGAGAGAGAGAAAGAAAGATGAGAAAGGAAGGAAGAGAGTGAGAGAGAGGAAGAAAGAGAGAGAGAGAAGAGTGGAAGGAAGAGAGAGAGAAATGATAGAAAAAAGGGGAGAAAAAAAGAGAAATGAGAAAATGATTGAAGCAGAGAATGACAGGAAAGAAAGAGAAATAGACAGAGAAGTGACTCTTGGTGATGACGTATGACGTCATCGGGTGGGAAAAACCGTGGTATAGCAAAAAAAACCGTGGAGTATTTTTTAATTATTATTTTTTGAAAAACCATGGTGTAGCGTTTCGCGAAAATCGAGACCGTGAAAATCGAGGGATCACTGTAAACCCTTGCTACTTCACGGTTCATCTTTTGCGGATTCGCTACTTCGCGGGCTTTCAAAGGGGGCTTAAATCCATTAAATCCATTGAAAATTTTAAATTCATTAAAAATTCATAAAATCCTTCTACAGTACTACTGTACTCTATTAAAGAAACTGGTAAAATATCACATGTAGTTCCAGCTGAAAAACATTATAGAATGACTGTTTAATACAAAGGGTGGGTTTTAAAAGTCCAAGTACTCATTAAATACATAAAAAAATATCTTTCCTCTACTTCACGGAAATTTGTTTTTCACAGGTGATCTTGGAACGCATCCCCAGCGAAGAAGGAGGGATTACTGTAGCTATATGTTATAAGAGCATGGATTTCAGTCTTAAGAAACCAAGAAGAGTTAAAATGCCATTGCTTATGGGGAATATTTAATAAAGCAAGGAATTTTTTTTTCCTCACATGCCAAAGAATTCTTAATTTAGTTTAAGCTATTAGCTAATCAAAACCATTGTGGGGAGGGGTATTTAGATAAAGTTAGATTCGTAGTGTAGAATGATCTTATTTTCTTGGAAAAATTAAAGGACAAACCTGGATGATAAATCTGAAAGAGGTTCAGAAGAATAGAAGGGGGAAAAAAAGATTTCTTTTTACAGAGAAAGTCAACATTTTTTTTACAGAGAAAAATTCAAGAGCAAAAGCAAGGGAAAAAACCTCTATTAATGTATATTTAACTTGACTACTGTAACGCTCTCTACATGGGGCTACCTTTGAAAAATGTTCGGAAACTTCAGATCGTGCAGAATGCAGCTGCGAGAGCAATCATGGGCTTTCCCAAATATGCCCATGTTACACCAACACTCCGCAGTCTGCATTGGTTGCCGATCAGTTTCCGGTCACAATTCAAAGTGTTGGTTATGACCTATAAAGCCCTTCATGGCACCGGACCAGATTACCTCAGGGACCGCCTTCTGCTACACGAATCCCAGCGACCAGTTAGGTCCCACAGAGTGGATCTTCTTCGGGTCCCGTCAACTAAGCAATGTCGCCTGGCGGGACCCAGGGGAAGAGCCTTCTCTGTGGCGGCCCCGGCCCTCTGGAACCAACTCCCCCCAGAGATTAGAACTGCCCCCACCCTCCTTGCCTTTCGTAAACAACTTAAAACCCACCTCTGCCGCCAGGCATGGGGGAATTGAGATCCTCTTTCCCCCTAGGCCTTTACAATTCTATGCATGGTATGTATGTATGTATGTTTGGTTTTTATATTAATAGATTTTTAATCATCAATACCAAATTACTATTGTACACTGTTTTATTGTTGCTGTTAGCCGCCCCGAGTCTCTGGAGAGGGGCGGCATACAAATCCAATAAATAAATAATAAATATGCTAATCAAGATTTCTAAAATCAAACTATTTATGCAATTTTCTTCATGTGCTTCAATTGTTCACCTGAATGTAAAAGAATATGCAGTAGGTACCACCTTTTGGACACTTAAAAGTGAAGTGACCAAAATAAAGGATGTGGGGCTCTTTAAATAAACAAATAAACAAACTTAAAAGACAGCTTCCGGGCATAGCAATAGCATTTAGACTTATATACCACCTCATAGTCCTTTTACAGCCCTCTCCTCATTTGACCCACCTCGGAAGGATGGAAGGCTGAGTCAAACTTGAGCCGGTGGTGAGATTTGAACTGCTGAACTACAGCTAGCAGTTAGCTGAAGTAGCGTGCAGTGCTGCAGTCTAACCACCAGGCCACCCCGGAACAAAGGAGTGCCCTTTATAATGAAGGATATATAGTTATTGTAGCTGTAATAGGCATGGAAAAGATTCAAAGAAGAGGTAGACAATAAGAGGTAGGGAATACAAACTGATCGGTTATTTAAAATGCCATAAATGAAGAAGAAATAGGGAAAGGGGATCATTGTGAACATCACCCTGTGGAACCAACAATGATTCTGACATTTCAGCTCTTTTTTAAATAAGCTACAACAGACAGATTGATAGAGTTGGAAGGCACCTTGGAGGTCTTCTAGTCCAACTGCCTGCTCAGACAGGAAGGTCTATAGCTGTGATGGTGAACCTATGGCATGAGAATTGATTTGATTTGATTTATTGGATTTGTATGCCGCCCCTCTCCGCATACATACAAACATACCATACATAAAATTGTGAAGGCCTAGGAGGAAAATGTATCTTAGTTGGCGGAAAGTGGCCTGAAAGTAGCCCTAAAAACGGCCAAAATGGCTGAAAAAGAGGCATGTGCACACTGTCCAGCCAGTCTTCAAGTTTCTAGTCCTCCGGTGGGTACTTGGTGCCAAAAATGTTCACCATCACTGGTCTACACCATTCCAGGCAAATGGCTGTCAAAACTCTTGTTAGAAACTTCCAGTACAGTGGTACCTCGAGATACGAGTTTAATTCGTTCCGGACCTGGGCTCTTAAGTCGAGCAGCTCTTATCTCGAACGACTTTTCCCCATAGGAATTAATGTAAATAATTTTAATTGGTTCCAGCCCCCAAAAAACTCACAAAGTTAGTCTAAATTATGCAGAAAGACATGTTTTTAATGAAGAAATGTACATGTACATATAAATGAATAATGAAGTTTCTTTCACTTAACTTGTAAACTTTCTTAAACTTTTAAATTTACATATGTTCAACTTCTCTGCCACCCAATCCTGTAGGACAGAGGTCCCCAACCCTTTTTGCACCAGGGACCGGCTTTAAGCGATCAAGAGAGGAATGGGTGAATGAATGGACGGAGGGTGGGAAGGAAGGAAGGAAAGAGGGAAGGTACAGGAACAGAGGAAGGAAGCAAGGAAACTTATGAAAGGGGGAGTAAGAGAGGAATGAGTGAAGGGAGGGAGGGAGGGAAGAAGGTGGGAAGGAGAAAGAAAAGAAGAAATAGAGGAAGGGAAGGTAAAAGAGAGAAAGAAAAAGAGCAAGAAAGAAAGCAAGAAAGCAAGAAAGAAAGAAAGAAAGAAAGAAAGAAAGGGGGAAGGGACAGGAACAGAGGAAGGAAGCAAGGAAACTTATGAAAGGGGAGAGTAAGAGAGGAATGAGTGAAGGGAGGGAGGGAGGGAGGGAGGGAAGAAGGTGGGAAGGAGAAAGAAAAGAAGAAATAGAGGAAGGGAAGGTAAAAGAGAGAAAGAAAAAGAGCAAGAAAGAAAGCTGCAAGCACCCCCCCGAGCCCGCCAGGCCGGCTGCAACCTTTTAAAACACGCGCGCCGCTTCGCAGCTGTCTCCTGAAGCCGAACGCGGAAGTTAGCGTTTGGCTTCAGGAGACAGCTCCTTGGCGCTTGTATCTCGAATTTGGGCTTGTAAGTAGAACAAAAATATCTCTCCCCTCCCAGCTCTTATCTCGAGTTGCTCTTAAGTAGAGCAGCTCTTATGTCGGGGTTCCACTGTATTGGAGCATCCACAACTTCGAGAAGCAAGTCATTCCACTGATTAATTGTTCTGTCATACATACTTCTATTAAATATTTGGCCAGGAAGCACAATCAATCAGCATTAGAAAAGGCAGGGAAACCCAATTTCTCTCTTTTATAAGGGGGGTCAAATGCCCCATGCATCAATACTATGTAACTTCCTACAAGAAGACACAACCTCAAGTTCTGCCATTTCTTTCTTTTTTTAAATTCAATCTTCAAATGCAATCTGAAGAGGACACTGGTACAACCATAAGCCGAAATGACATGTTCTTTTTTTAAGTTGCAATTCTATTGACATTTGTCTGAATAGTAATAGATTTGAGCTCAATAGGTCCAAAACTAGAAAGTTGAAAAATATAGTCAATATAGGGTTCTACTTTTGCAATAAGCATGTCATCCATGCTCTTTCATTATAATTAGAATTATGGGACATGTCACTTCTAGTTGCCATTATTTTCTATTAGGGAATAGCAGAGTTTAATTCCTGCCAGCTGGCGCCGGGTAGGATGCAAATTCCAAAGGAAACAATGCATGTCAATATTATAGTCTACGTTAACCTCAAATGAAGAATACTAACTAATTCTGAAAGAAAGATTAGGTTTTCCTATCTTAAAATTAAGATAGGTAAACCAACTCTAAAAGATTTAATAATAATAATAATTTTGAAAAATTTATGCCGATAAAATTCACAATGTAATCTATTTTCTTGCAATGATTTAAATATTAAGGATGGATGGGAGGTAAGGGCAGAGAAGAGAAGAGAAGGTGTCTGTACACCTATAGAGAAATACCTGCATATTGGAACAATTCTACCCCCAAGTGGCAGGGACAATGACTTCCTCCTAAAAGAAATAATTGAAATCTGATTCTCACAGCTGGTCAACAATTAGATGAAATGAAAAGAATTCTTCTTACACGAAAGGTAGCTGTCTCGTGGATGTTTGATTGATTATGTGCCATCAATTCATTGTCAATTCTTAAGGGGCAACATAGATATATATTTTTCCCATGATGCAAAAAGATGAGAGAGATCATGGGAAAGTAGTAGAGTTTGGGCTAATCTAACAAGAAGCAACGTGATCCAGATGGACGGCTAACATCGAAAACATCATTTAAAAAGCACAACAAAGAATGTTCTTTCTGCGCCAACTCAGGAAGTCCAAACTGCCCATGGAGCTGCTGATACAGTTCTTCAGAGGAATGACTGAGTCTGTCATCTGCACCTCTGTAACTGTTGGTTCTCTGACCCAACAAGACAGACACAGACTTCAGAGGGTAATCAAAACTGCAGAAAAAACCATTGTTGCCAACCTGCCTTCCATTGAGGACCTGTATACACAAATAAAGAAGAGGGCTGTGAAATCTTATGGAGCAACTGGACAAATGCTTTATTATCTTCAAGATGTTCTAAGATCTGGAAGCCTTCTCTATTTAGGATCAAAGTGACCAATCTGTAGAAAGAAGAGACTTCCAACTTTATTAACATCAGGGAGACTGGTGGCCTTTATGGGGGAAAAAGTTTCTCTGCTTCTTCCTAAAAAAACCCCAACAATTGAGGAGCAGGAGATCAAAGCAGCACATCATGAAGCTGCCATTTTTTACCTATTCATATTTTGTATATCTGTTATGTTTCTACACACACCTTTCTGGTCAACTTCCATCCCAGTGGATCTTCTATAGGGAAAGAAACAAGGTGCTAGATTAAATGTGTCTTTATTTTTAACATGACCCTCCTTGTTCTTTATTGCAGTTCTTTCGCGCTAAAAATTGTAAACAGAAATAAATCAAAAGCTTCAACAATTTTGATCCAGAAAAAAAATCTTTATGATATGTTTTAGTTGTATCTATAAACATAGAAACATAGAAGACTGATGCAGAAAAAGACCTCATGGTCCATCTAGTCTGCCCTTATACTATTTCCTGTATTTTATCTTACAATGGATATATGTTTATCCCAGGCATGTTTAAATTCAGTTACTGTGGATTTACCAACCGCATCTGCTGGAAGTTTGTTCCAAGGATCTACTACTCTTTCAGTAAAATAATATTTTCTCATGTTGCTTTTGATCTTTCCCCCAACTAACTTCAGATTGTGTCCCCTTGTTCTTGTGTTCACTTTCCTATTAAAAACACTTCCCTCCTGAACCTTATTTAACCCTTTAACATATTTAAATGTTTCGATTATGTCCCCCCTTTTCCTTCTGTCCTCCAGACTATACAGATTGAGTTCATTAAGTCTTTCCTGATACGTTTTATGCTTAAGACCTTCCACCATTCTAGTAGCCCGTCTTTGGACCCGTTCAATTTTGTCAATATCTTTTTGTAGGTGAGGTCTCCAGAACTGAACACAGTACTCCAAATGTGGTCTCACCAGCGCTCTATGTAAGGGGATCACAATCTCCCTCTTCCTGCTTGTTATACCTCTAGCTATGTAGCCAAGCATCCTACTTGCTTTTCCTACTGCCTGACCACACTGCTCACCCATTTTGAGACTGTCAGAAATCACTACCCCTAGGTTTTAGGTTTAGGTTTAGGTTTAGGTTTATTGGATTTATATGCCGCCCCTCTCCGCAAACTCGGGGCGGCTCACAACAATAATAAAAAACAGTACAGTACACAATACCAAATCCAATGCCCACCCATCCAGTTCCAATTGAAATTAATAATCTCATAAAAAACAGTATATATAAAAAACAGGCACACAGTCAATCAATCAACAAAACAACATGGGCAAGGGGGAGGTGTTTTAGTTCCCCCATGCCTGACGGCAAAGGTGGGTCTTAAGGAGTTTACGAAAGGCAGGGAGGGTGGGGGCAATCCTAATCTCAGGGGGGAGCTGGTTCCAGAGGGTCGGGGCCCCCACAGAGAAGGCTCTTCCCCTGGGTCCCGCCAGACGACATTGTTTAGTCAACGGGACCCGGAGAAGGCCAACTCTGTGGGACCTAACCGGTCGCTGGGATTCGTGCAGCAGGAGGTGGTCCCGAAGATATTCTGGTCCGGTGCCATGAAGGGCTTTATAGGTCATAACCAACACTTTGAATTGTGACCGGAAACTGATCCGCAGCCAATGCAGACTGCGGAGTGTTGGAGTGATATGGGCATACTTGGAGAAGCCCATAATTGCTCTCGCAGCTGCATTCTAATATAGGTTTAACTGAAGGTAAATGCTATTAACTCACACTGAAATTAACTGGCAATATATACGTATTTATTAATTAACAGGCAATATATTGTATTGTTGCCAGAAGTCTAGATTAATATAAAAATATAAACCGCTTTTCCTGGGTAATATCAAATCTTTGCCAGGTTCCCAAAAATAGTTAGCTTTACTTGAAGCAGTTCTGCATTATCGCTTTCACTTACATTTAGCCAAAGCTAGAAAAGGTGTCTCAATCTGTTCAGATACTTTGTAAGATTGCTCAGGAATAAATACTATTTCCTCCCTTGGCTGATTAAATATTAATCCGACACAGGAACAGAGCAATGATACCCTGTCGTGGATGCCTTTCTAACAGTCTAGAAGAGATCTGGAGGTCATATAACAGCTTTGGACAAAAAGGGGAGAGAGCCTAACATAGAAACAAGACTAGATATAGGGTAAAATGCATGTTTTACAAGAATGCTGGATAATCTAGCTTTATAAGAAATATAATTATAGAGAAGATTAGATAGACATTCTGTAAATAATTATAATATGAAGAAAGTAAGGAGATTAGGGGATTAAAAGAACAATCAATTGACAAGGCTCAAAGCTCAAAAACTGAATATAACTGGTTAGATCAACTGATTAATAGGAACCGTGAATTCTACATTGGGTAGTAATTGTCTGTCCAGGATAGAAGATACCATAAATTTTAAAAGCAGCTCCGTCTTGTTCACCATTATGTGCGAAAAAGGTCCTCAGAAGAACTTATTTATTTAGGAAGACGTCAAGAATGACTAGAACAATCTTTTAAAAAAAATAAAAGGAGGTAGTATCTACAGGAATGGTTAAGGATCAAAGAAGTCAAGTTGTCTATCATAATCGTGAGACTAAGGTTGCCTACCTTGAATGGTCAAGGTGACTGTTTCTTTGATCACATGGTCATTACCGCCAGGTGGGGGTTGCCGTTCCCGCTGTTACTGGTGCGCTGCGCACATGTGTGTGCGCGCATCCGAGGGAGATTTTGCTTCTGCGCATGTGCAGTGTGTAGCCAAATCTTGCGAGGGGGACATGAGTGGGCGTGAGATTTTGGCAATTTTTTGCATCTGCGCATGCGCGGAAGCAAAATAAATCACCAAAATCTCCCAAGTGCCTCGCAAGATTTTGCTTCCTGCGCATGCACAGAAGCAATTGCACCTTCCAGAAACGCAGAGCTGTGTGCGCAGCTCAATTTTCCCTACTGGTACGATGGCATCGGGCGTACCAATAGGAAACCCTTTCTTACCTTCATCTGCAGCCTGCAGATGATAGTGGAAAGGTTACCTCTCCCTTCTTTAAAGATCTAGTGTTGTTAACGTACCAAATCTCACACTCATCAACCTTCGAATTATTGTAATGCCCTTCTAATTTTATTCCTTTAGAGGGGGGGGGAAACTTTCTTTTTTAACAGGGCTCGTCCTCCAAAATTAAGCTATGCATTCTTCCATCTCAATATTCATCCTTCAATGTAAAGCTTTATTTGATCAAGCTAAAATAACAACACTGCTTGGTTTAATAATCTCATCGGTCAGCAATCAGCTTCCCACAGGTTATCCTAGCACAATATTAAACATTTTGTTATGAGAAATCCCTCCTACTATGCTTTTGGGGGGGTTTTTTGTTGTTGTTCAGAGGGCTCACCGCTGTGAATACAACATGGTATTTATTGTTCATCATTATATTGCAAATACAGATAGGTAGTCCTGTTTTTTAATTTAGCAACACAGAAATATAGTATCACATTTACTCAAAAGGAAGACGATTTCCCTCCTTCGAATAAACTACTGGAGAAGAGTGCTGGTGATCTTGGAGTAGCAGAGAGAGACAGATATTAAACAGATGCTACCGGAACTGGGGGGAAAATAATTGTATTTATAATGTGAGTATAATAGAAAAATAGATATCAGGACCATCCTTGGAAAGGCTAAGGGATTAACTTCCCCTTTCTTGCCACGTTGCAAATACTTTTCAAGTATAGGACAAACAACCTAGGTTTTTCTTTTTCAGACATCACAAGGTGTCAAAATTGCACTGAGTGCCGCATCAGGGTTTTCTTTGATCTTGGAGGAGGGAGTACTATGGGCCTGACCAGCTCGACATCACTCATGTCGGGGGCATCTGTGGTGGCCTAAACGCTCTGCAAGCAAAACAAAAAACAAAAAACAATGGGCTCCCGAGTTCCATTTTCAGTGGCGACAGCCGCCTGCAACCCTCTACCAGTGAAAGTAGAGCTCAGGGGGGCTGCAGGCGGCCCTCCCTTGCTCTGTTTTCACCGGCAGGGGCACCGCGGGCCAATCCTTTGCTGTTCCCAGGACAGCCCTGCCAGCCAGCTGTACTCACCCCATGGGCCCGATCTGGCCCCCCGGGCCTTGAGTTTGATGCCCCTGACATAAGGGGTTAAATAAACACAGCAAGCAATCACTTTCTGAGTTTTCAAGAACAAAGCATTCCAAACCACACATGTTACTTAAAGGAATAACAAGGTTAGAAGGAACCTTGGAGGTTGTCTAGTTCCTTCCCTGCTCACGCAGGAGACTCTATACCAGTGATGGCAAACCTATGGCATAGGTGCCACAGGAGCACACAGAGCCATATCTGCTGGCATGTGAGCCGTTGCCCTAGCTCAGCTCCAACATGCATGTGATTTTTGGCCAACTGATTTTTGGCTTGCACAGAGGCCCTGGGAGGGCGTTTTTTGCTTGCAGGGAGCCTCTGGAGGGATGGGGGAGGGCGTTTTTACCCTCCCCTGGCTCCAGGGAAAACTATGGAGCCTGGGGAGGGCGAAACACGAGCCTACTGGGATTACCAGAAGTTGGGAAACAGGCCATTTCCAGCCTCCAGAGGGCCTCTGGGGGTGGGGGAAGCTGTTTTTGCCCTCCCCAGGCATTGAATTGTGGCTGTGGGCACTTACGTATGCACAATAGCACACGGGCATGCTCTTTCAGTACCCAAGGGAAAAAAAGGTTTGCCATCACTGCCCTATACTCTTTTAGTTCTGGGCATACTGTTTTTTGTTAAAAAACCAAGGACCACATTTCAAAATTACATATGGAGTGACTTCTCAGCAGTTTCCTTTAGTGTTCTTCACCTACATATACTTTAGAAACTAAAGCGACTATTTGCATCACTATAGATCCGGCATCTCCAAAATTGGCAAGCATAAGATCCATTTCTTTAAAAAAAACACCTTACACTTGCTGAAAATGTAGATATTTTTGAAACTTGGATCAAATTTTCTACCAGTCCAGATGCATCATCTCTATCCAATTTCTTCTTCTACATTTTCTACTTTTCCAATATAACAAACAGCCTCTCTTCCTACATCTACCATTTTGGGAGAGAGGGAGAGGAAGAGTCCTTAGGGATTTGGGGCATGTAAGTTAAATATAAGTAAGTAAGTAAGTAAGTAAGTAAGTAAGTAAGTAAGTAAGTAAGTAAGTAAGGAAGGAAGGAAGGAAGGAAGGAAGGAAGGAAGGAAGGAAGGAAGGAAGGAAGGAAGGAAGGAAGGAAGGAAGGAAGGAATATAAACTCAAAAAGAACATTCCACAGAGCAATAAAGTCTGAATATTAGTTCGTTTTAACAGATTCACAACCATTTTCACACGTTTCAATTTATTGAGTACTTATTTTGGAGGGCGGGAAGAGGGAAGCCCAAGAATTAATTCTAGCCAGAATCCATCATCCTGAGATAACAGGGACACTTTCTATTGCACAAGACAATTGTCTGTAATTATTTCTATTTATTTCTTTTTCTGGAAGGTTTTATGTCAATTCTGTAATGGTCTTCCGTTCAAATGTACATATCTTTCAAATAGATGGGAATAAATGAATGCCTAAAGCAACGGGATCCTCCCACGGTTATCTCTTCATTTCAACTCTGGAACATCCACTTTGAATGGCAAAATGTCCTGAGAGTGAGGAGGAATTTTGTCTCCTAACTACAAGCTTTGTCCTGAAGTGGCTGGTTCTTGACTCAGGCTGCGTGTTCCACGCTAAAGTATTAGCTTGACTTAGCTTGATACCAAATGTTATGTTAGTGCAATTACCATGATTCTATTTAATGGGATTTGTAAGCCATAGGTAATTGCTTGGAATGGCTTCACATATTATGCTAAATCAAATCCAGGCTGTATTACAAAGCTAGTTTATGGCGTTTTTTTGTTCAGCTTCTCCAAATGTTTTGTAGTGAAAAATGTTTCAAATACTTTTTTTTTGGGCAGAGTTTTTAACTCATCAGGTAACTTTCCATGCATGGATTTAACTCATTACAAGCATGTCAATGGATTGGCGGCCACGTTGGAAAGAGATCTCTAAATCCTTGCTTTCAATTTTGTTTACACAGTACATGCCGTATGTCTCTGTATTGGGCATTAAAATATTACACTTTCAGAATAAGTATCGTGTTTCCCCGAAAATAAGATTTAGATTTTTTTTTTAACCTTGAAATATGGCCCCCTTCTTGGAGGGGGGTGTTATTATTTGGGGGGTTTAGTAGATGGCAAGCGCAGGACTGGATGCCGCATCGCCGCCACCTCCCCTCTCTGTTCTTGGCACTGGCTGAGCGGCTGGCCCACCGCCAACACTTTGTGGAGCAGGACTGTTGTGCTGTTGCATGCACGAACTGCAAGACTGTTTGTTTGTTTCTTTGTGTTTGTTTGTTTATTTGTTTGTTTATTTTTTATTTTTTTATTCAGTTAGTTAGTTAGTCCAATACATAATACACATTGAAGAGAGTAGATACGTAGTAATATAAGTAAAGAAACGAATAGAAGAAAAGATATAAAAGTATAGGTGAACAAATTTGAAAGGAAGAAAAGATAAAGGAGATAAGGAGAGACAATTGAACAGGGGACGGAAGGCACACTGGTGCACTTCCATCCCCTGCACGCCCCTTTACCGACCTCTAAGGAACCTGGAGAGGTCAATCGTGGATAGTCTAAAGGAGAAATGTTGGGGGTTAGGGGTTGACACTACTGAGTCAGGTAATGAGTTCCACGCTTCGACAACTCGGTTGCTGAAGTCATATTTTTTTACAGTCAAGTTTGGAGCGGTTAATATTAAGTTTGAATCTGTTGCGCGCTCTTGTGTTGTTGAGATTGAAGCTGAAGTAGTCATTGACAGGTAGAACGTTGCAGCATATGATCTTGTGGGCAATACTCAAATCGTGTTTTAGGCGTCGTAGTTCTAAGCTTTCAAGACCAAGGATTGATAGTCTGCTTTAGTAGGGTATTCTGTTTCGAGTGGAGGAGTGAAGGGCTCTTCTGGTGAAGTATCTGCCATGCGCTTCATCATCCCGGCACAGCTGGGGTCTTCCTGCCGTTTCTGCATGCAACGGCAGAACAAGCCCTGCAGAATCCTGCTCCACGAGGCAGCAGCGGTGGCGTGATGAGCCTCACAGAGATTCTCTGCCAAGAGGGGGGAAGAAAGGAGGGAAGGCAGGTGGTTTGGCTCAAGCAACCTGTGAGAGTTTCTTCCCCCTCCCGCTTTGCCCGAGATCTAGATGTGGGGGAGGGTAAGTGAACATAACACGGAGGAATGGGTGGCTGTTCCTTCAGGGGGTCCCCATGAACTGCCCTCACCTGTATCCCTCATCTGAAGGACACGGGGAGGGCAGATGGAGGATGAGCAGCCCAAGCCGGTGAGTGAGCGAGAGGCGGGAGGGCGGGAAGCAAAGCGAAATGGGCGGTGAGGCCGACCTGCAGCCCGGTGCTCTCCAGCTGACTGCAACATCAGTATCTGCAGAGGCACAAGCAGCGAGTGCCCGAGAGTCGCAATGCACAAGCACCTCTACTGTAGCGGCAGCACCAGGCAAGCACATGGCTTCTGTGGCAGGTACCTGCAAAGCCTTGGGTGCTACATGCGCGGTTGACAGGGATGGGATGGATGTACCCATCTGCTGCTAAAGTCCTGTGCTTGTGGGCTCATTGGACCCGACCAGCCTCGCCACCTCCTCACAAGCAAGAAGATGTTTCCATACCCTGCCGGAAGCAGTCCAAAGCATCCGAAGTAGCCACACATTGTGGTGTGTGTGTGAACACCGCCTCTTGCTTGCTCTCACTGGCCTGGCCAGGAGCTGCTCTTTCTGCAGTGGACACTCTTTTGGCCAAGAGAGGGAGAGAGAGAGAGAGGCGGGTACAAACACACACACAGGACTGGCTCAGTTCCTCTGAGCTGCCTCCAGTAGCATTTTGAAACACGATCCTGCCTGTGAGGAGGTGGCAAGGCAGGGATCAATGTTCACCTCCTCTTCCTTGCAGGAAGGAGCATGTTTCAAATTGTCCTAAGCCTAGCGGAGAGGAGCTGAGCTAGTCCCACAGGGTGTGCGCACACCTGCCTCTCACTTGCACCCACTCTCACTCCTGGGCCATAAGAGTGACCACTAGAAAAAGAGCGGCTCCTGGCATGTCCCCCCCTTTGCCCGGACTGTAGTTGGAGGGGGTTGCTTATTAGGCTGGGGGCTTAGTCTGCAGAGAGAGGTGGCATACAAATCTAATAAAATAATAATAATAATAATAATAATAATAATAATAATAATAATGATGATGATGATGATGATTATTATTATTATTATTATTATTATTATTATTATTATTATTATTATTATTATTATTATGTTGTTGTTGTTGTTGTTGTTGTTGTTATTATTATTATTATTATTATTATTATTATTATTATTATTATTATTATTATTTCAGCACATGCTGAAAAGCCTGATTGGCCTTATTATGGGGTCATGTATTATTTTTGGGAAAACGCAGTATGAGACCACATAAAATATGTTCAACAGATGCTGCAAATTAAAAGAGTATTTCCCAACGTATCCTTCTAAAAATAAATAAACAAAAATCGACGGATTATAGTATATACATGATTTAGGGGAATAAATGATTCTACCGTATTAAATCCGAGTGAATAAAACAAGTATATCGACAAGCCTCTCGAATTTGCAAGTGATTCCAGTACATTTCCAAAATTAGAAAACAATGACAATAAATATTCTGTTTTGTGCTTAAATTTATGACATTTTTAAGGAATAAAAATAGGGAAGGGAAAGAAGAGGCAAAAGGAGAAGAGACATTAGACAAAGTCTTTTAAAGAAGCCAGGTTCTCATCCATGGCTTGTTTTGTATGTGGGAATCAGTTCTGAGAAAGTTTGTGGAATGTAACGGAAAAATAGGTTTTGCAATATCAAACCCTAATGTCTGAAGGGTGATGTCTAAAGCCCTGATCTATAGATTGAAATTTATTAGAAGCGCCTTAAAAAACTTAAAATTTACATGCAGTTAGCTTGAAATTTATAAAAATAATGAAGGCAAAATCCAGGCAACTTGAAGCTTGTTGAACTGACCAAACTGTCATAAGTCAGGGCTGAGTTTAATATTCAGACCCAGGAGTCCCCTTTCTCTCCTCCCAGCAAACCTTTTTGACAAAAGCCATCCAGTCCCTGCCAGCATAATTGAGTCCAGCTGAGGACAAATTTCAAGATGAACCTGAAATCAATTTGCCATCAAATTTTCATGCTTCTCCCAGACTATCTGTGGCATTTTAATTACAAGCACCCTAGGCAGGGGGTACTACACATATTGACACTTAGCGCCTACAGTAAACTTTATTGGCAACCTCTGCCTGAACGAGATACTCAAGTAGAATAACAAGAAATATACCGGAATATGTAAGCAGTTAAGAATATCGTTGCTGCAGTTTCCTTTTGTTCCAGCTGGCAAGCGTCTGAGCGCTAGGAAGATTTCCCCCCTCCACACTTGGGATGGAAGGACCGTAAAGATTTAAAGCAAACTGTTGAGGATCGAGAAGAACCGTTGTACTTACCTGAACGGTCTTCTCAGTGCACTGGAAGGAGAGTCCAACATGGGTATTACTCCAATCCTATTGGTAGAGACTGAGTTAAAAATTTACATATTAATTGAGCACCGCCCCCTCTGCTCTCCCCATGAGCCAGTTTTAAAAACGAAACCATAGAAAGAGGATAACCAAATTTTATTGTCAACAACTAATAACTGACTTAACTGCCCACTCCGGCGTCCCTGCACCCTTAATCATACCGGGTGGGTTTGGACTCTGCTTCCAGTGCACTGAGAAGACCGTTCAGGTAGGTACAACAGTTCTTCTCCATTGCATCTGGAAGGAGAGTCCAACATGGGATATATCAGAGATTTACGGCCCATGGGAGGGAGAAGGTCTTGTCAGGGACATTGGAGACACACAAACTCGCTGTAGAACACGTCTCCCAAATGCTGCTTCAGCCGAAGCGAAGGAGTCCAACTTGTAATGCCTTATGAAAGTTGAAGGAGCTGCCCACGTGGCAGCCCTGCAGATGTCATCTATGGACGCCTGTGTGGTCCAGGCTGCTGAAGCGGCCGCACTCCTAGTAGAGTGAGCAGTCACTCCCGTTGGTACGGGTTGGTCTCGAGCCTTGTATGCCTCTGCGATACAGTCTCTGATCCAACGACTGACTGAAGCAGATGAAAGTCCAAGTCCCTTCTTCCCTTGAGAAAATGCGACGAACAGCCTCTCCGTTCGCCTAAACTCTTTTGTCCGTCGAACGTAAATCTTGACCGCACGGCGGACATCTACCTTATGCCATCTTAACTCTGATGGGTGGCTACCGTGGGTGCAAAAATCAGGAAGACTCAGTTCTTGTTTCCTGTGAAATTCTGAGTTCACCTTCGGAATAAAGGAAGGGTCCAGTCTCAGTACCACCCTGTCTGGGTAGAAGATGCAGAGATCAGGCCGAACTGATAAGGCGGCCAGTTCCGACACCCTCCGTGCCGACGTGATCGCGACTAGAAAGGCTGTTTTGATAGACAGCAATCGAATTGGTATGGATCTCAAAGGCTCAAATGGTGGCTTTGTCAATGCCCTCAGAACTAGCATGAGATCCCACGAAGGAAACCTTCTAACCGGCGGGGCATGTTGGTTCGATGCTCTTTCACCAAAGGGTGATAAGCCAACGACCTTATGCCTTCCACTTGTATCATGGTGGCAAGGGCTGCCACCTGTCGTTTTAGCGTATTAGGTGCCAACCCACGCTCAAGTCCCGCTTGTAGGAATTTGAGGACGGAGATCACCGACGCTGTCCTAGGGTTTGCTTGATGTTTTTCGCAAAAACCACAAAAGGCTGCCCACGTTGCTTGGTAAATGCGAGATGTGGAAGGGCGCCTCACGGCCTGTATGGTATCAATGACCTTGTCAGGTATATTCAGTTGTCGTAGTCTGAGCCGCTCAAGTGCCAGACGGTTAGTTGAAGCCACTGGGGATCTGGATGTTGTAGGTTCCCCTGGCTGAGAGCTATTATCTGATCCGGAATCCTCCATGGGGGTGACACCGACAGTGCCACCAAATCGGAGAACCACGGTTGGCGGGGCCAGTGTGGAGCTACCAACAGTACCTCCGCTTTCTCTCTCAAGATCTTTTCCACTATCCTCTGTACCAGGTTCATCGGTGGAAAAGCGTACAGTAATCCCGGGGGCCAGGGTGTCAACATGGCATTGACTCTCTCCGCCCTTGGGTCTGGAAACCTTGTGTAGAACCTTGGTAACTGGGCATTCAGGGAGCTTGCAAACAGATCTATTGATGGGGATCCAAATCTGGCGATCATCCGTTGGAAGATGCTCGGTTCCAGCCTCCATTCTGACGGGTCTAATGTAGACCGACTTAGCCAATCCGCCTGAGTATTGCTGACTCCCGCAATGTGCTCCGCTGACAGGGACTGTAGATGGCGTTCGGCCCAGTTGAAGAGATTGTTCGTCTCCTCCATGAGGCGCTGTGACCGCGTGCCCCCTTGATGATTCAAGTGGGCCCTGGTCGCGACATTGTCTGTGAGCACTAACACGTACCTTCCCTGGACTAACGGTGTAAATGTCTGTAGAGCGAGGAAGACTGCTCTTAGCTCTAAGAAGTTGATGTTGATGGGCGATAGATCCTCCGCCCTCCACAGGCCTTGAGCCATCTGGGACCCAACGTGGGCCCCCCACCCTGTAAGACTGGCGTCTGTGGTCAGGATGATCTGTTCCTGTATTTGGAATGGAGATCCGATGGCTATTGCGGCCGATGTCCACCATCTCAGGGAATCCTTGACCTTCTGAGGCAAATGTACTAGCGGGTGGGAGTGGCTCACCTTTGTCCTCTGAGCTGGAAGCAGGAACCATTGTAATGTCCTGATGTGGTATCTGGCCCAAGGGACGATACCAATGGCCGACACTAAGGTGCCTAGAATCTTTGACAGTTGAGATAAGGGGATTGGTCCCCGTCGTGTGTTGGACACCAAGCGCCGTATGTTGTCCTGCCGTTCTGCCGACAGCGCCACCGTGCCCGCCTGGGTGTCTATGACTGCTCCCAGGTGCAGCAAACTGGTGGTGGGCGTGAGCTGGCTTTTCTCCACATTGATGGTGAAGCCGTGGCATTGTAGTGTGTGAATGGTCTCGGTAAGGTCTCTCCTGGCCGCTGCCGGGGACCTGGACAAAATGATGATATCGTCCAGGTAGGCCATCAACCTGATGGACCGCGCCTGTAGACTGGCTGTTAGTACGTTGAGGAGCTTGGTGAAGGTCCGCGGGGCCGATGAAAGGCCGAATGGCATGGCCCTGTACTGGAAATGTCTTCCTTCCGTGCAGAAGCGGAGAAACCTGCGGTGTTCTGGATGAATGGGAACGTGCAGGTATGCTTCCTTGAGATCGATAGATGTTAAAAGATCTAGTGTACGGATGGAAGCCAAAATAGTCTGTAAGGAATGCATCCTGAACCTCCGGTATCTTATGAAGAGGTTCAGTTGTTTCAGGTTTAATATCAACCTGCAGCCCCCGGAGGCCTTGGGAACGATGAATATCATTGAATAGAATCCCTGGCCTTCCTCCTGACAGGGGACCTGTTCTATGGCTTGGATGTCTAACAGGTGCGTGATTTCCTTGCGTAATTGCAGCTTCTTCTGAAAGTCCTTTATCTTTGGGCAGTTCAAGAAACGACTGGGAGGTGACTGAATAAACTCTAGCTTGAGTCCGTGTGTCACGGTAGCCACAGCCCATTTGTCGGAGGAGGTCGCTTGCCAGGCCGTGCTGAATCCCTGGAGCCTGCCTCCTAAGGGCTGTAAGGTGGCTGAGTCACTTCGAGTTACGTTTGAACCCTCGTTGGTTTTTGCCACGAAATGGTCTCCTGGACTGATGGTAGCCCCGTGGCCTGTCCTGAAAGGAGCCGCAATCGCTCCTGTAGGATTGTGGATTGTATTGACCCTGGGAAAAGGGTCGCTGGTTCTGGGTGGAGCTGGCCGAGGCGTTCCAACGAAAGGATTGCCGTCTGGAGTATGGCGTGGATCTACGGTCCTGCCGTCGGTTGGACCTGGGGAGGACCTTCCTCTTATCCTTGTCCTCTACGAGGACTTTTTCTAGCAGGTCTCCGAACAGGGTTGATCCTTGGAAGGGACCAGATGCCAGCCGCCATTTAGATTTAAGATCCGCTTGCCAGTTCTTCAACCACAGGAGGCGGCGAGATGACAGTGTGGCTGCCATGCTCCTGGCGGAGAACTTGGCCGTGTGTAGGGTAGCGTCCGCGGAAAATTCTGTCGCCGCTCGCAGCTTACTCAGATCTTGGCGGAGACGTCCGTCCTCCGGGCCGAGGCGGGACTGCATCTCCTGTATCCATAGTAGTGAAGCACGGTTAATGAATGATGATGCTGCCGCAGCTCTGAAACTCCAGCCTGACATCTGGTGTGTTTTGCGCAGCAATGTTTCTGTCCTCCTCTCTTCAGGTCTCAGGCTGTCGCCTGTCTCTGAAGGCACCAAGGCGCTTGACACAAGCGTCACGACAGGTTAATCGATTGGTGGGAATTCCAAAATTTTTTCCACCTCCTCATCGAAGGTGTAGAACTTCCTCTCGATGTTGGTAGGCCCTTGGGCCGCTGCAGGATACTGCCAGGGTCTTTTGAGCCCTTTCACAAAGATGTCCGAGGCAGGAAAGTGGTTGGACTCGGGTTGAGGCTCCTGAAGAAGGGTGGCCGAAGTGTTGCCAGTCTCTGTGGCCTCTGTTGACTTGGCTGAGCCGGGAAGGTTCATCACATGCTTGGCCTTACATAATAAGGGCCTAAAAAGCATTGGTTTAAACAAACCCACCGTGGGCGTTTGTTCTGGCGCTGTCTCATCCTCTGAGAAGCCATATTCCGGGTCACTGCCTTCTAAATGATCCGGCTCTTCCAACAAGGACCCCAAACCCGAGGGGGCAGTGCCGACCATGATTCCTTTGCCTGTTGGGGATGCCTGTCATACTGTTGTGCTCCCATACTCATGTTCTGCGAATACGCATTGGCTATAATGTCCTGCAAATCCGGAGGCAAATTCTGCCACGCCCCTGGCTGCGATCTCCATCCAGCTGCTGTGGGGGTAAAAGTGGTAGATGGTCCCTGGGAGCTCCTCCCCGAAGGCCCCGCTGACCCTGGTCTGGCCCAGGAAGTGCTGGGGGATGGCATGACCTGAGGCATGGGCAAAAACTGCCGGTCTGGGGACCAGTCCCCTTCATGATGGACCCCCATAGTCCCAAAGGTAGCTGGGGGTGACACAGGGTCTGATCCCTGTCGCTGTGCTGGAGGTATTCCTGCTGGAGAAGATTGTAAGGCAGCTTCCAGCTTTTTTTTAAGCGCTTTGATGCGCTTTTCGGCCTCCTTGATAGAAGAAGTGGAGGGAGGAGAATGGGGGACTTTGGCCTTCTCTTTTCCCTTCCCCTTGGGCTTGTCTTTTGGTGGCCTAGGGGAAGCGGGCTTATCGCTGACTTGGCGGTCCTCCATAGTACTCACGGTGCCTGGGGACACACAAGCTCGTTGAACTCAAGCAAACAGCCTGTTTTGCCTCCGGCAGCTGGTTCTGCGGCCTCCTCTGAGTCATGCAAAATGGCGCCTCGTCTTTCCTGAGCCTGCGCCTGTGCACTGGGCTCCCAGGCCCTTCGCGCTCTTTCCGCCGTCAGGGGGGGGAGGAGGAGCGGTTTTCGCGCCTAATGACGCGCACTCCCATTTCCAGCCCAACATGGCGGCGCCCGCGCCTCCGCGGCGTCCGGGCTGCTCTCCGGGTTGCTCCGGTCTCCGGAGCCTGGACCCGCTTCTCTCTGCCCTCCGCGGCTCTGTGAGAGGGACCGCGGCTCTCCCAGCTGCTCGCGGCTCTCGGCGGCGGTTCCGGCGGCTCGTGTGACCGTTGCGGCGGCCGCCGCGCTGATCTCCTGATCAGCTGTGAGGCGGTTCCATGCCGGCCGATCCGGGTCGCCTCCGAGCCTCCCAGTGGAGGGGCATTCCCCTCCACCTTCGGCTCGCAGCCCTGGTATGACCTCGGAGGTCAGGGACCCCAGGCTGGCTGCTCCTCTGCGGGGTGTTCCCTCGGGGGGAATACAAAACCCCTGAGGAGGATCGTTGGGGGTGCTGCCCACGGAGGGCAGAGACCCCATCCTCCTGTTCCACTTCTGTCTTCAGATCTGAAAAAGAAACAGATTAAAACAGGTTATACATTTTATTTATTATTATTCTATTTAATTCTAATTAAAAGGTCTTAGAACAAACTCAGTATGTCTCTACTCTTAGACTGAGTTTTTAAAACTGGCTCATGGGGAGAGCAGAAGGGGCGGTGCTCAATTAATATGTAAATTTTTAACTCAGTCTCTACCAATAGGATTGGAGTAATACCCATGTTGGACTCTCCTTCCAGATGCAATGGAGAAGACAGAAATGTCGCCCCAGTTAACTGGCTTCAACTAATTTTAAGCAGAAGCAGATTAAACAATTCTACAACAGAGTATTGTTAACTTTGAATAACTCTTAGCATATTTCATAGATATACACTATCTGTTTATTTGCTGACAACAGAGGAGCATGTACTTCAATACATAATCAGTCATCCCCAAACCCCCAACATTTTACCCTTAGATTATCTACAGTTGACCTATCCAGATTCCTAAGAGGTCAGTAAGGGGCGAGTACAAGTGCACTAGAGTGCCTTCTGTCCCCTGTCCTATTGCTCTCCTATATCTCCTATTCCTTTCTTCTATTCCTATATCTCTTCTTCTATTCTTTCATTGATATTATTACTATTACTATATCTTCTTTTCTATTATTTCTTAGATATATTTTACTATGAGTATCTCCTCTATAACCTTCATCATGTATTTTACTATGTGTATGTGTGTGTGTGTGTATGTATGTATGTATGTATATATATATGTGTGTGTGTGTGTGTATGTGTGTATGTATGTGTGTGTGTGTGTGTGTGTGTGTGTGTGTGTATATATATATATATATATATACATATATATTTGTTTTCGTAAATTTTCACGGGTATATGTACACACACACACACACACACACACACATACACACACACACACACACTAAAACTCTCATTGTGTATTGGACAAAAATAAATAAATAAAATAAAATAAAATAAATAATTGTCTGGAAATGTGGGTTGCTCTGCTTCTTTTATGATTGGAGAAATTGAAGCGGGGAGGAGCACAAGAAGCCCAACTTAAGTTCAGCATTGAGCAAACTGACCTTCAAACTTTTTTTCAACAGTCTGGTTGGTTTAACTAATTTTGCATTGTCTCCTTAAAGATTCAAAGCATCTTTATTTGAGGTGTGTTGGGGTTAACTTCAAGAAATATTTCACTTTTACCTGTGGTCATCTTATTCTCTGGAAACAAAGGTTGAATGCATCACTACCATTCATTTCCCAAATCCTCATGTTTATGCATGCATACCCTGGTCCTTGCTTTATGTTAAACTGCCAATCTTTGAGTCTTCAGTAGTTCTTGGATATTTCATTATTTGGGGGTGGGTGGGGGCTGTCTATTCGCAATAAGGGGATAGAAACTCTTGTGTCAGCTATCCTAATGCTAGGGAAGGTGTAATATTAATGAAGGATAAATTGATGTATGGAAGGAGCCTGGAGTCAGAGTCAAGACGGGAATAAGCCTACAGTCATTACACCCCCACAAAGACTCTTAAGTCTAACCCTTCTTGAATTCCATTGACCCTTATCTAGCACCAATTTATTGCTGGCCATTAATTAACG